>NC_056523.1:330401524-330433999 GCF_019175285.1 Sceloporus undulatus | reverse complement strand
AATCCCACCACTGTCAAAAGTTAGTGTCATTTTGTGATTAGGAGTGGCAAAAAACTGTATAGCAGCACCTAAATTCTGCAGGTCACAAGCTGGCCATCATGCTTTAAACAATCCCCTGACTCAGAACAATTCCTTTTGTTATGCTTTCTTAAAACGAAAGCATCCAACATAGGAAGATGTGAGTCTCTTACACCAATAAACTACAGCAACAACATTTGAGGCTATGTGGCAGGCTTGAATAAATGGATTCTAGCCCTCTGGTAGTCAGTGAAGGTAATGAAGCAAACTCAATTTATCTTAGTAAAGATTGGTTCTTCGTTTGTTCGTATTGATTTTGATTGCTGGATATCAGTCACTGGCAAAGAAGTTTGCTTTGAGGCCCTTTGAGGCCCAGAAAAGATAAAAGAAGATTAGCTACTGGCAAACAAAATCTGTCATGTCCAAAAATTCAAAAGAGTACCTGGCCAGTGGCTAATCTTCTAAGAAAACAAACCAATTACTGCCCGACATGTGGGGGAAACGGGAATACCAAATACGAAGTAATGGACATGGGCTTGTGTCATTCATTGTCTTGCCTTGTAGGACTGCATTCAAGGATCTGATGGCATGCCTGGTGCACCTTTTGCTCCAACAGCAACACTTGTAAGCAGCAACCTGTGTTCAAAGAGGAGTTGCTGTGTATGGGGAAGTATGAGAAAGCACAGTAGCTGATTGAAACAAAATAGTAATTGCAGAAAACTGTTTAAAATGGAACATTCTAAGACAGCATTTACAAAGCAGTTTTTGAATATTTAGAGTGATTTCTGTGCATTCTCAATCATCTTTAATAGCAGCCCACAAGTGGCTTAGTATCTTCCCTGAATTTTAGTTTGGGGGTTGGGTTGCCTGAGAGAACTGTAGCTTGTCGAAGACCAGCTATTGTTTATGGCTGAGATGGAACATGGAACAATGCTTTCTTTGCTTGCATGGCTTATTTTATCTTATTGCTTATTTATTGCACTTATATCCCGCCTTTCTCCCAAAATGGGAAACAAGACGGCTTACAGGAAGAGAGGAGGGAGGGAGCGAATCGATCCTCCCTTGGAAAGGAGTTCCACATCCTGGGGGAAGTTACAGTGGCTGCCTCCTGAGTCTTCACCAACCACACCTGCGAGAAAGCCCTTCCCAGATCTCAAGGCACATCCTAGTTTATATAAGGAGATAGAGGCCTGTTACAGACAGCCAAAATAAAGCTGCTTCGAGTCACAGTGGAGGTATGGTGTTTCAATGATGCATGCGTCCTAAGAGTCCAGAAGTTGCACCAAAGCCACGCTCCAGTCCTTAGGGCTGAAACGTGGCTTTGGTGTGACTTCTGGACTCTTAGGACACATGCAGCATTGAAACACCATACCACCACTGTGTCTCGAAGCAGCTTTATTTTGGCTGTTTGTAACAGGCCAGAGTCTTTCAGATAGTCTGGACCCAAGCTATGTAGGGCTTTAAAGTTCAGACTATATCTGCTGCATTAATACTGCCTTTAATCTTACTTTTGCACAACAGACACTGGTTTTGTTTTCAGAGCTACTGATGAGAAGGTGAGGGGTGTTGCTACTACAGCTTTCTTTGTCTCTGCAATAGGGAAGTGCAGGTTTTTAGTAAATAAATCATTTTCTTTCTTTCTTTTTTTCTTCCCCCCCCCCCCCGAATAAATGGAAGTGATCATTCAGAAATGAAATGCCCTTGGTACTCATTTAGAAGAAGACTTGTAGACTTAGCCTGTAATAGTGTGCTGATTCATAGATACTTGTAAGAAGTTCCATGGAGGGTATACCTGGAAGTGCTGTGTATTCAACATGAATAGCCATTTTCTTAATGGTGAATACTTAATAATAAAGTGATTAATTTTATTTATTTATTTAGGTATTTATATCCCGCCCTTCAGCCCTAATGGCTCTCAGGGTGGCTTACAATATTATTTTTAATCAGACAGTTCCCTGCCCTCAGGCTTACAATCTAAAAGACACGAAACAAAAGGAGAAGGGAATGATGGAGGGAAAGGGGATGAAGTCCAGTGGTTCTTCTCTCCCTCTAAGGCCTGGACCAAGGCAGATGGATTGGAGGGAGGGCTCTTCCTTCTTCCAGGCTAGTGCTGATGGAGCTGGACTTGCCTGGCGAACTCCCTCTCAGGCCGGCAGATGGCACACTGTGTGAATTTTACACACACACACACACACACACACACACACACCATTCTGTATATCTTGATAGAGTATTTCCTTTCATTTTGTACTTACAGATAAGGGGCATCTTGTGATGGTGACTCTGCCCAAAGAGAAAGTGTCTTCCTCTAGACAAATCATGTGGGTTATTGACGCCTGATGTAGGACAGTAATGCTTTGTTTTTAAGACTCGCCCACACTTTCCTATGCATCTACAACCTTATGTCTCAGGTTCCCCAGTGAAAAAGACATTTTCCCTGTATTTTGGACAGGGATATTCAAAGAGATGTAGTGCTGCCTATCGCAAAGCAAAAAGCTGGTTCCATTTCTCGCCTGCCAGTCAAGGTCCATAGTATTTGCACAGGTCAGCCACCCAAGGCAGAAAATCTCATGAGTTTCTTTCTTTCTCTGGCAAAAAAAAAAAAATGCATCTACCACAGATTAAATAGAGCCAATATGGAATAGTGGTTTGAGTGTTGGACTACAACTCTGGGGCTTGACGGTGAAATACAATGGGTGACCTTAGGCAGGTCACATTCTCTCAGCATCAGGGGAAGGTCTGGCAAACCTCCTCTGAACAAGTCTTGCCAAGAAAACCCCATGATAGGTTTGCCTTAGGGTCAGCATAAGTCGGAAATGACATGAAGGCACACAGCAACAAAAGATTAAATAGCTGATAATTTGCTTCTGTTTCATGAGAGTCAGAAACAGCAGTCACATTTTGCCTAATAATGGGGCTGACTCCAATTCTGGAAAGCAGAGAAGAGACTCAAGACTTTAAAATGTGGGGGTTTCCTTTTATGTAATGACTCAGTTCCCGAATGCAGTTGTTTTGTTTTTGAAGACATAGCTGGGATAGTCTGGGGAAACAGTATGCAAAGGGATATTTTAGCGTCTTTGAGACCAGCTGAAAGAAAAGCTGATAGCAATGGCTTTTGTAGACTTGTCTACTTCCTCAGATGCATGAGGTGTTTTGTTTTACAATTGTAGATTATAGAGACAAACTAATGCTGACAAATGCAGATGATGCCAGTAAAACAGTGTGATGGGCTATTTTTGTCATGCCCCCCTCCCCCTATTATGATGTTCACATCATAACACTCCCTACCCTCCTTTCAGGGAGTTGTTCCTTTTGAAGGCTCTTCTATTCCCACATAGACAGTTAGGATGGAAGCCTTTTTATACAGCTGAATGTTGATGCACTGCTTGATCAGCAGTTCCCCTCTAATGATAGTGACTTAGGAAGGAAATTTCTGTGTTCAAAATGCTTGCTGACCCTTTTTTCTGAATGCCAGCAGGTAAGAAAAGGAAAAGGGCAAATTCAATTTGACTTTCATGGACACTTCAAAAGCCTCCTCTTTGTACAGGAAACAGCAGGTGGTTGCTTAATGGGAGACAACCTGTATGTTCCCATATGTAGACTGTTCTTATCATTGGAATTTTGTTTCCCCCAAAGGAGAAAATTAGAAACACCCATTTTCAAGAATTCTTTAGAAATGAAATGTCCTGTATACTATGTAAACTAGTATCTCAGGCTTCCAAATTAGACTAAGTATTGGAGTCCTTTGTAGCAGTAAGCAAGTTAATTGATTGAATTAACTTTTATAGCTGATATGTTACCATCCACAGATGAGAGGAAGGTTTGCAAAAGTACCAAAAGTGGGGAGAAGAGGGAGACCCCCAAACAGCCCAGCGAACACTGAGCATGCTCATTTGCCATTCATAGTGCTGACAGATTGCTGGGAAGGGAATGAAACATCTGGAAAGGGAAATGGAAAGGAGTATTCTGGAAGAGGGCACGGAGGCCTTGAAAACAGTACGCTCACACTGCAGCATTTTGTTGCAAGAACTCATTCCCCAACTGTCCATCACATTGTAGTATTACTAAGCAACAATCTAAGGTAAGACCCTATAGATAGTTTTCAATGTCTTGAGGTTTGCAGGGAGACATTGGAGGAGTCTTGCTGCTCCTTCTCTGCTTCCTAGTATTATATGAGTGATTGTCATTTATTCCATGGGGGGAAAATAGCTGGATTGGAGTCTCTTTTAGCAGAACTTTGCTTCTGATCCTAACATGTCATCCATCACTGATGCAACATGCATCTGACTCTCTAAGAGTCATTGTTTTAATTACTTCAACATAGTGGAAATGTTAGTGTTGGATTATTCATTTGAGTGAGCAAAGATCTCTTGAGTACAGTATCAGTGGCAGAAATAAGTTATAATGTTGTGTTTTGTGCCTGTAGCCAGAAAGAGACCCTAGTTTACCAATGTCAGAAGGATATTTCTACTGTGAAGTCGAAGGCTTTCATGGCTGGCATCCATAGTTTTTGAGGGTTTTTCGGGCTATGTGGTCATGTTCTAGAAGAGTTTCGCCAGCATCTCTGACTGGCATCTTCACAGACTGCTTGCCTGGAAAGGAGTTGTGTGTGTGTGTGCGTGTGTGTGTGTGCGTGTGCGGGCACTGTGTGACCTGGGAAGGCAGGAGTGAATTGCATGTGGGTTGTTCTGTTGCTAATGGCAGGCCTCAGGGTGTGAGGGTCTGCACAAGAGGATGAGTGTCTGCTTGATTAGTGCTCATTGTCTGCTGGGAAACCCCTGACCCTGAGAGATTTCTCATTTGCATTTGTTGAGTCTTGATCTTGCTATTTTTCAGGACTAGTAGCCAAACCTTATTTACTTTAAAGGTTTCCTCTTTCTTGTTGAAATTGTCCAGGTGTTTGTGGATTTCAGTGGCTTCCCTGTGCATCCTGACATGGTAGTGGTTGGCCTGGTCCAGAATCTCACTGTTTTCAAACAGTACTTTATGCCCAGGATGGTTTGTAACGTGTTCTGCTACTGCTGATTTTTCTGGCTGCCTCCTGCAGTGGCTGCAGTGTCTCTCGTGTTCCTTGGTTCTTGTTTGTACACTGCGTTTGGTGGTCCCTATGTAGACTTGTCCGCAGCTGCATGGTATGCGCTAAACTCCTGCAGCTGTGAGAGGGTCTCTCTGGTCTTTGGCTGAGCAAAGCATTTGCTGGATTTTCTTCATCGGTTTGTAAACCATTTCCTCACTAGTTTGCCTATTCTGTCGGTGACTCCTTTGATGTATAGTAAAAATACCTTCTCTTTGGGTGGCTGCTTGTCCTCACTTCTCTGGGTTTTCCTGGGCCTGGCAGCCCTTCTGATGTCTGAGCTGGAATAACCATTGGCCTGTAGAGCTCGGTCCAAGTGCTTCAGTTCATTTTCCAAGAAGTGAGGTTCGCAGATGCGTTTTGCTCGGTCTACCAGTGTTTTGATTGTGCTTTTTTGTTCTGGGTGATGGTTGGAGTTCTTGTGCAGGTATCGGTCTGTATGTCTGGGTTTTCTCTATACTGTGTGACCCAAACGTTGGTTCGGTTTGCGGATGACTAGGACATCCAAGAATGGTAGTGTTCCTTCCTTTTCTATAGTGAATTGGATTGTTGGGGTGGATGTTGTTCAGATCAGAACAATACATGTGCAAATCACTCCTGCCTTTCCAGGTCACATAATATATATACCCAACTCCTTTCCAGGCAAGCATTTTCTGAAGATGCCAGCCACAGATGCTGCCAAAGCGCAGGAAGAAACTCTTCTAGAACATGGCCACATAGCCTGAAAAACCACACACATAAAAAAAGATATTTCTATTGTCTTTTCAGTGTAGGAGCTGTACAGTACTTCACTTTTGCCTCCTAGTCTCATTCTCAGACCTTCCACAATGAGGTAGGTGACAGTTAACTAGTAAAATATCTCTGTAAAGGATGCGTGGATGAGCAAGTTTCCACTTAATGGATGTTCCAGCTGTCAGAATGGGGGGGGGGGGCTGAAAACCCTTTCCACAGCCTCTAGTCAGAGTTTCTGTGAATGACTGGGGCATGGGAGGAAGAGATGAGAATTCTCAATTTTCCCCATCCGTCCCAATGGGTGTCAGGAAAAATCCATCTAATTTACTTCCCACATTGTTGGGTGGGGCAGTAAAATCTTTTCCTGAAATGACAGAAAGCTGCTCAGCTTACTCTGGAAATTGTATAGGTTTTATTGAAAAGTGCTCATCTTTTCCAGCTGACAAGTACTTTTTTTTTTCCAACTTTCACTCCCTTCTCCCTTTCTCCCCATCCCAAAGTCCCAAACTGAAATGTCTTTTCAAAGCCTCTAGTCAGGATTTATGTGAAAGGTGGCAGGGAGAAGTTGCGGATGTTTGGCACCTGATTACAGTTGGCTCTTGCTAACTGCCAGCTTGCCATCTGTGGATTTGAACATCCATGGATGGCCCTGCCTCATTGCCCCCAATGGTGCCATGTGTATGCGGTCATGTGCACGGCACGGTACCATCAAAACGGACAGCACTTGAGGTCCTGTGGTTTTTGGCATCCATGGGTGTGTGTGTGTGTGGAACAGAACTCCCATTGATACAAAGGGTTGACTGTACCTAGTTTCTGTTTTTTCTGCATTTTTTCTTCCCCCCAAGCCCCTGTCATTCACAGAAATTCTGACTAGAGGCTGTGGAAAGGGTTTGCAGTTTCCTCTCCCCCCCCCCCCCTTTTGAAGGCTGGAACATCTTTTTTTACAGTCTCTTGTCAGGATTAGGGAGGGAGGGAAGTTTTTTTAGGGCGGGGGAAAACTAGATTATCAGCTGCCAAACATCCACAACTCTCCTCCACAACTGTCTCTCCCCATTCTTTCACAGAAGTCCTAGCTAGAGGCCAGAGCTGCTGAATTTCTGGCAACCGCCCTCCTCCCCTACAGCTCCCACAGCCAGCTGTAACATCTTTTCACAGATGACAATTTCTTCAAAATTGTTTTGATTAAAATACTACTTATTCACAATTTAACACATATAGAATTGGACATACATAAACACTGACGAAAACTCACACGTAAGCATACAAACAGCAATCCCCCTCCCCTCCCTCACCCTCCCCTTTAAAAGACTTATGCTCTATCTGGTTTCTTAAATAATAATATTCTCTTTCCCCTTAAGTCTTTTAGATTCCTCTCCTAAACTAAATATTCAGCATATTAATATTATTCCACATTCCTCCCATTGACATAACTAATTAATACATTAACCTTCCAAATTGTTTTGAAGGGGGAAAAGAGGGAGGACTGTGGGGAAGAAGAGAGAGAAAGGTACAGAAAAACAGTACCCAGTACATGTCAGCTGAAAAAGCATCTGGAAAGGCTGGAAAGTTCAATAAAAACTGTGCAGCTTTAGGCTGGGAAGGAAAAAAAAGTCCTGGCAAAGTGGCAGGAATTTTGTGTTTGTTCTGTTTTTTCTTTCTGCACCAGAACCAACCGTTTGGGAACTCTTAATTTCAACTCCATTTCAGAAATTAGCGAATCCCCATCCCATCCCTGATTAGGACCCCAATGGTCCATCACATTTAACTTTCCAAAACCAAGTGGTCAGGATCTCAGTGATAAAAAATAACTGATCTTTTTGGTGACACTGGCAGTGCATTCTTGCTTAAGAACATGTACCATACACGATCATATGAAGCACAATATTCCCTGTAAAAATCTGTGGATGGCCACTTGTCTATCAATTTTCAAGCTGTGGCTAGTATGTTTGTGCCCTACCAACCTGTAAATTTGGATGCAATTACTTATTAATATTGATGACAATTGCAGTCTGAATTAGATGGTGTTGCCATAGGCAACAAGCAACTGCAACATCCTCCTCTTCTCCCCTCCCTCATTCCATGTAGAAATAGAGGTGCAGGCAAATGTAAATACAGTTGGCCCTCCCCATTTTTGACTTTTGTGGATTTGATTATTTGTGGTTTGATTAATATGCTCTCTCTAGGAATTTCTAGGTCTTCCAATGCAACTCTGGCAGAAATTGACCATAGAGTTGTGCTGAAGAACCTAGAAGTTCCTAAAGAAAACACTTCTCTAGACATTTGTAGATCTTCTAGCATAACTCTATGATCAACCTCT
Source organism: Sceloporus undulatus (assembly GCF_019175285.1). Classification (NCBI taxonomy): domain Eukaryota; kingdom Metazoa; phylum Chordata; class Lepidosauria; order Squamata; family Phrynosomatidae; genus Sceloporus; species Sceloporus undulatus. The sequence continues at coordinate 330,425,858 of NC_056523.1, read as the reverse complement.
GGCAAATGTTGACATAGAGTTGTACTGGAGGACCTGGAAATTGCTAGAGAGGTGTCCTCTTAGGTAAAAAGAATATTTTTTTATTATTTGCAGATTTTCCACATTCATAGAGGTCTCACCCCAAACCCCAGCGAATGTGGAGGAACCACTAATGCTGAGAAGTCAGTTTAACTTCCCTTTGCATTTAGAAATGAGGACCAAGACTGTGTGAAAAAATATTACACATAATACTACTGTATTACATTGTAATAAATAATACTGCAAATTCAGCTTCACTTTCTTTTCATTTGGAAGTGGGGACCTAGGATGTGTGTAGAAATATTAAATGGTAGTACAGTGTACCAAGAGGTTTGTTATTGTTCTGCTTGTCAAGCTCAGCAGTTGGACCATGCTGGCTTGTCAGCTGCTGACTTTGCATTTATGAGGAAACTTGGCTGGGAAGGTCAACAGCGTTCTGTGCAATCATGCTGGCCACATAGTAGTTAGTCTCTGACAATGCTGGCTCTTTGGCTTAGTAATGGGGATGAGCACCACTCCCTATGGTTGGACATGGCATGACAATCTTGTCAATGGGGAATATCTTTACCCCTTTACCTGTTTTTTATTTCTTGTTTGTTACCTCCAAAATGCATTCGTAGGGGCAGCTTAAAGGTAGCACACAGAGAGACAGCAAAAGCCAAGCTCATGGGTTGTTATGAATCGATGCCATTCTTGTATGAACTGAGGTTTTCATTGGGAAGTGAAAATCACACAAGAAGCAACGAAGATACTTGGGATGTACCTGGGGCCATCGGTGACTAACAGGCTGTGCAGACTGGCAGGAAAGGCCAGCCTGGGGGTGGAGTTGGGGTGTGGCGTCCACATGACGCAGCACCAAAGAAGCGCCGTAAAGCCGCTGCGCCCTTTTGCACCATGTAAAGGCCAGATCGGAACCGCGGCATGCGGTCACCATGGCCCTAATCTGCACAGCCCCTAAGTGTCTTATTTGAATTGATGGTCTCCAAAGTTCTGTATTGAGATACCATATAATATCCTACTGATCTCCTGATTTTAATACTGATCAACTGGTTTCTGGTTACCTTTTGTTGTTAACTGCCTTTGAGTCGATTTCATCCCATGGCGACCCTGAGGATGAGACTTCTCCAAGACTCCCTGTCCTCCACTGCTCTACTTAGTTCTTGCAAACTCATACCGTGACCTCCCTAATAGAGTCCATCCATCTAGCATGCAGCCTTCCTCTCTTTCTGCTTTTGGATTAAACTTGTAAATCTCCACTTTACCACATTACTAGTCTTTTCAGGTTTTATTAGCAGTCACATCAGTGATGCTTTCCGAGCCATGAACTTGCTTAATGACATCTCAGTTTGTGCTATTTCTTGGTGCATTTCTTGTATGGTTGGGCTTCTAAGGTTCTTTTTTTTAATGATACTGTAGTTAACATCCCCCTCTCCAACCTTTGATTCTGTTTTCACAAGCCACCAACCAGCTTGTAAGTATTTGGCCAGTTCTGATGAAGAACTGTTCCTCACTTAGGGTCTAAGTTTATTGGAACAAATTTAGTCCTAAAATTCCTCCAAGCGTTTTGCTGTCTGTTCCTATTAATACTCAAATAGTATCCAGTAGCTCATTTTTTCAAACAGTTGATATAAACTACACCACTGTTAGAGATTTTAAATGTATTGGAATTGTTGAGAGGAGAGACAGTGTGATAATAGTTGTTTGAGTGACTTGACTCTCCGTTCAGCAGTGAAAACCCACTGGGTGACCTTAAGCAGGTTACATTCTCTCAGCCTTAGAGGAAGTAAGTGATGGCAAACCTCTGAATAGGTCTTGCCAAGAAAATGCTATAGTCGTTGTTGTTGTGTGCCTTCAGGTCATTTCCAGTTTATGGTGATGCTAAGACAAATCTACCACATGGTTTTCTTGACAAGTTTTGTTCAGAAGGGGTTTGCCCTTGCCTTCCTCTGAGGCTGAGAGAGTGTGACTTGCCCAAGATTTCCACATGGGTTTCCATGGTTGAGTGGGGACTTGAACCCTGATCTACAGAGTCATAGTCCAGTGCTCAAAACAGCTGCATGTTGCTTGATAGTAAGGCTGCCATGACTCAGATTTGACTTGAAGACACATAACAACAACACTAAGATGTAGTAGTTTTGTAATACTGACCAAGTGACTGACTGTGGCCCAGCCACGCTTTTCCAGTATGACATACCTTGCAGGTTTGTTGTGAGGATAAGGTAGAGGAGGCAAGATATGTACGTCATTTGAGCACATTGGATGAAAGAGAATATATAACTGATACAGAAAAATGAAAGGCAGCGTAGTGTAGTGGTTTGAATTATGATTCTAGAGTAAGATTTGAATCTCCACTTTGTCATGAAACCCCCTGGGTAACCTTGGGCATGCTCAGCCTCAAAGGAAGGCAAGGGCAAACTTCCTCTGAACAAATCTTCCCAAGAAAACCCCCATTATAGATTCACCTTAGGATCATATGTTGGAAATTATCTGAAGGCAGTCAGCAATGATAAAAGAATTAATAAACAGTAATAAAGCTTCTGTTTTGCATGGGAGTCTATCTGGTCAGTATAAACATCCCTTTCTATAGCAGCATTCTGAAGTCAAGATGCTGATATACAGGATGAGGCATCTTAATCCAAACTTGTGGATTTTTCTCACTGCTCTGCTTTACCATGCAGTCACTGTCTGCAACTTCTACCATCATCCCAAAGCAACTGGGAATCAGTCCATTTAACAGATGCACACCTGAATTTAAGGGGCTGAGTCAAGGTTTGTAAATCTTTCCATGCTCCATTTGTCAGCCTTAGCTGTCCTCCCAAAAGAATGTAGTCCTTGGTGGTGCCAAACTAGTCTTTAACGTTTTTGTAACTGGGTGTAACAGAGCTTGTTTAATCTGTGCCCAGTCTAAGAATGGCATAAAAGCAGACAAGAACAGGGAGAGAGTACAGTCAAATAGGCATGCAAGCCAGAGTCCTTTCTTAATAATGTTCCCAAAGTAGCTAACCAGATGCCAATGGAAAGGACATGAGGGCACACGCTCTCTCCTGTTAATTTTCCTCAACATCTGGTATTCAGAGGAATGCTGCCATCATTCCGAATGCAGCCATTATGACCAGTAGCATCTATCACCTTCTCCACAGATTGTCCAATTCTCTTTTAAAGCCATCTGAGTTGGTGGCCATCAACCATCTTGTGGCAGCAAATGAACCCCAGCAGCAACCCATGCACTAATAGATGCAAAGAAATGTAAGATGCCATAGCATTGCTGCACAAGGAGAAACTTGTCCCTGAACAGTTGAGTTAAATCTAGTACCCTTTCAACATGATCCATCATCCAGTACTGTTTTTCTTCAGGTTGCTCAGATGAGACCGTTAGAAACACCTCCCTCCCTTCAGTGAGAAGTTAAAATGATCTTGCTAGATGACATCTACACCAGAATTTTTATTAAAGAATCATTAAGCCTTGGGCATGCCATAATCTTATCAGTAGTCTGGTAGCACTCTTTCCCTTCTTGTATCACTGCTAAATTAGTGAAGTCATCTACATAACTACATGGTTGTGGGTTGATTCTAAATGTATTAGAATTGTTGAGAGGAGAGACAGTGTGATAATAGTGGTTTGAGTGGCTTGACTCTCTGTTCAGCAGTAAAAACCCACTAGGTGACCTTAAGCAATGGAAGCAAGCTGCAGGAAAAGAGATTCCATCTCAACATTAGGAGGAACTTCCTGACAGTAAGGGCTGTTCGACAGTGGAACACACTCCTTCCTCGGAGTGTAGTGGCGTCTCCTTCCTTGGAGGTCTTTAAGCAGAGGCTGGATGGCCATCTGTCGGGGATGCTTTGATTGGGATTTCCTGCATGGCAGAATGGGGTTGGACTGGATGGCCCTTGCGGTCTCTTCCAACTCTACGATTCTATGATTCTATGATTAAACAAACACAGTATGATGATGGAGCTCTGTCTCTTGAGGCAAGTTCTTATAGTCGGATCAGAAAATGGTGACTGGCAATTCTGTATGCAGCAGTTCCACACATAAGAGAATACAACGGAGAGTCAGGAGAAGTTCAGTTTCGAGTCTTTGTCCTCAAGCACTGTGGCCCTGGATCTGGAATGAATTGAGTCACCTTTGTACCTAACTGTTACTGAGTCTGACCCATTGGCAGAGTAGCCTAGGCTAGCAGGTTCTAACCATCCATTTCAAAAATTTCTTTTACAGTACAGAGAGATTTTGAGGAATCAGATACTGGATTCATTGCATGACTACACAGAGCATGTTCAGTTTTTAATAACCACCAGGAGGGCAGGAGAAAATGTTTGTTTTGTGCATTCAAAATAAATACAGTGACAGTTCCCAACACCAGTAATTTTTGATAACACAATCATGTTGGTATGGCTCTATGAACCCTTATTGCTTCTCTGTTCAAATGAACATAATCAAACTTAGTTACTACAGTAGATCCATTTGAGCTGTTTCTTGTTCAACCTAGCAAAAAGTAGGTGCTGGCCATGTTGCTCTAGGGAGGGCAATTCCACAGGCTCAGTCTTTACAACTGGTTGCTGGTTGACATCTACTTTATGATGGTAGAGGTCACCCAGCAAGGAGTCTCAGATGTATATTTCACTACATGTATTGGGATGGGAGAAATTGGTCCAGCAGATGTTGCGCCTCTTTCCCAGAACTAGGTCAAAGGGAATCTTTAGTGCAAAACATACCCTAGTCCCCCTCGCCAGTTTGTATATTTGCTGATCATGGTACTCAGCACTTGTGAGAAAGTATATTACAGTCCACAGAAGCTTAGGCCATAGTTAGGGTTGCCATAATTTTCTACAACCAGACTGGGACAATATGTAGAAAAATGTAGGACAAAATTTAGATCAAAATGTAGGACAAATGTAGAATAAAAATTTACCCCAAAAGGTAGGACATTCAAGAAAAATGGAGGACATAAGCAGCTAAAAGCCAAAAAGTTAATTAATAATTTAAAAAACATTAATATAAATCCTTATATGAAAGAGATCTTGTTGCACCTCTGAGACTAAATGCATCTGAGGAAGGAGACTTTAGGAAAGCTCATGCTGCCAACTTCTTTCTTTCATTCAGCCTCAGAAGAACTCAAAGCCAACCCCTCCCTAAACAAATATCCTCCCCCCCAAAAAAAATTCCTTGGGCAAACTACACTCTCTCAGCTTCAGAAATAGGCCAAATCAAACCCCATCTAAACATACATCCCCCCAAAATATTCCTTGAGCAAAGGACACTCTCTCACCTCACAAAAAGGCCAAGTTGATGGTGCCTGCTCTTTTCCCCTACCAGTTGGAAGCCCATCGGAGCCAAGGCCCCAGACAGCCCCCCCATGCTCCAGTATTCCCCCTCCCAGGCAGGGAGGAAGAAGGAAGACAGAAGGAGAGGAGGAGGAGAAGTAGAAGAAAGAAGGAGGAGGATGAGAAAACGAAGGATAGGAGGGAGTGAAGAAAGGCAAAGGAGAGAAGGATCGGAGATAGAAGGAAAAGAAGGAGAGGAGGAGGAGAAAAATGAAGAATAGGAGGAAGAGGAGAAGAAAGGTGAAGGGGAAAAGGAGAGGAGGAGGAGACCAAGTGGGTAAGGGGAGCACTGGGCTCAAACCCTGGAGACCATAAAGCCAAGCCCCGTTCTGCCAGAGAAACCCCCTGGAAAGAGTTGAAGCAGGCAAACCCACCTTGAAGCCCCAATGGTCCCCTCAGGCAACGGAGGGAGAGGAGAGAGGGCCTGGCTGGGCAGCTGGTCGCTGGGCTCTCCCCTCCCTCTTCTCCAGGCTGCATCCAGTGCCTGGAGAGAGGCCAAGGGCCTCGGCCAGGCCAGCAGAAAAGCCTCCTCTCCTCCAGCCACGTGGAGGAGCTTCTCCTGGCAGAGTAGGACTCCTGGGGCTGTGCGCGTGCGCACCACCAGCCCTGGTCACGTGTGGGGCGGGGCCAAGGTGATATCAAAGCCCCGCCCCCAGAAAGCCCTCAGAAATGGCAGCAAGGGGCTGGTTTTTAAAAAAAATTTAAAAAACATAAAATGGCGGGGAGAGGTCTGTGGGTCAAGGGCCCCGGCCGGGACAGCATTGCAAAGCCAGGCAGGGACACCCCCAGGGCCCAAAAAACGTAATTGTCCCGTCTGCAGGCGGGACATAGCAACCCTAGCCATAGTAAATGTATTCACCTTTAAGGTGTTACAAAGCAGGTGCAAGTTAAAAGTGGGAGTTTGTAATCTTCTCCTCTTTATGTCCCTGGAAGCATGGGTTCCTAAAATTTGCTTCTATTTGTTCTTGAATCTCTCAAGTGTGATTTGAAGAGTCAAAGGAATTGTATCTCCGTCTTTTGTACTTAAGCTGCAGCAAATGTTGAAGCAGCAATTCATGCCATTGTGGGAGATGTTTCTCGTTACAATAATATGCTATTCAGACCTGCGTGTGTTGTATGTTAAGGATTTGGCTGTAAAACAGGGATTGACAAAAAGCATGGCTGTCCAGATGCTGCTGGGCTGCAAATCCCAACAGCCCCAGCTAACAAAGCCAGTGTCAAAGAATGCTGGGCATTGTAATACAAAACCATCTGGAGGGCCACACTTTGCCCAATTCTGTTAGAAAGAGGGGAAAATATGTATATTGTTCTTATAACCAATAGAAGGCTTTGTGGTAAAGGCTTCAGAGCCTTGTTTTCTGTAGTTTATTGCTTGCTATCTCCATCCTTCTTGGAGTGCTCCCAAAAAGCTGCAGGCAAGAAGGCAAGAACTTTGGTGTTTCTTTAATTTGCAGTGTTAATGACCTGATTTATGCTATGTAAAGGGCACAGACACTCTCTTAGCACTGTTATTACAGGAATTTATGGGTGAGCATGAAGGCAACAAAATCTAAGGAAGTGAGAGAGATGGTGGTAAAATATGCAGTGCAATACTGTGCATATCTACTCAGAAGTATGTTCTATTGTGCGCATGGGCTCACTCCCATCATTATTAGGGATGCTCATATTCTTGAAATATTGAAGCAGTTCCTGCATTTCGTCCTATTTTATTTGCTATAACAAATCAGAGCTGTTACATGTTAATATCATAATAAAAGCAGCCTTCTCTAGACACTTTATAAACTCTGTGGACAATAATGGAAAATACTGAGGTCAGCTTGTTAACTTAAACAGATATCTACCTTAGCACCCTTACTGGTTAATAAGCAGTGTCACCCCTTCTGTTTCATAACATCCAGCCTGAGGAAGACTACTGGACAACACAGACATTTTATACTTTGGGATGCCAAATGATGTAGTGTAGAAGATCCCTCAGTAGAATTTCTCACACGTTTTTCAAAAATGATAGTAAGCAGCAGGGCTAGAGATTGGGCCCAGAGTTAGGTGAGGCAAGGTTCCCAAATACTTTTCATTCCCCAGGACAAAAAGTACAGTCAGCCCTCCATGTCTACAGGTTTTTTTTTCTCCACAGATTCAGCATTCATGGATGGTAATACTCCAAAAATTATAAATTCCAAAAAGCAAACCTTGATTTTGCCATTTTATATAAGGGACACCGTTTTACTATGCCCTTACCTTACACGTTCTAAACTGCTTAGAGACTACTTAGTTGTAAACTGCTTAGAGACTACTTGGTATCCATTGGTCCTGGAACCAAACCCCAGCAGATACCAAGGGCTAACTGTACTTTAGGAAATTTAAATGTGGAAAATGGGACAGAGGAAGTTTCAAAACTAAACATATACTGTTACGAAAAATCTCAATCTGATTGAGAGATGAGGGTAACATTTTTGTTGTGCAACAATTCCATGTGCAGGAATTCTGATTGCAGGCTGCGTCATGTTTCATTCCATCTTAAGTTGCATACTATTTTCTATCTTGTTTTCTCTAAGCCAGGATTCCTCTCCCTGAAGACTCCTTCCATGTCTCTGATTCTTTAAAACACTTTCTAATCAGTGTAATGATCTTGGTAAAATAATTCTGGAACAAAATGTACTACAGTCAGCCCTCTGAATCCACGGATTCTTTATCCATGGATTCAAGCATCCACAGCTGATTCATGTTTTAGTTTTTGGAGCAGAAGGGGGAAAAAGCTAACTCCTTCTACCTGACATCCCTTCAGATGTTTAAAGATGACTGTCATGTCACCGGTCAGTATTCTCTTCTCCAAACCAAGCATACGCAGATCTCTAAGTCGTTCCTCACAAGGCTTGGTTTCCAGACCTTTGATTATCTTGGTTGACTTTCTCTGAACACATTCCAGTTTGTCGATATCCTTCTTGAACTGTTGAGCCCAAGCCATAGTATTCTAGGTGAGATTCCACCTAAACAGGAAGAATGTCTTGACTGTAAAAGTTGTCTGAGAGTAGAATGATCTGCCTTGAAAGGTGATGAATTCTTTTTCCTTGGAGGTGAGGTCTGACCAAAGCAAGATAGAAGGGCTGACCATACATGTGAAAAGGACTGTGAAATCTTTTCTGTTATTGTTAACTTTTCTAGCAAGTCTTAGCTCATTCTGAATTTTAGCTTTTCTGACTTTCCTTCTACAAGTACTAGGTATTTATTATGAACCTCTCTGATGATTTCCCCCTTCTTCAATTTCTTATAAATGTCTCTTTTTTGAGATCACAGCTCATCTGAAAGTTCATTTTATGTCCACCATAGTTTCTTTAGATATCTCCTGCTTTTCTTCCTCATTGGAAATATTTGCAACTGTGCCTCAGTATCTCATCTTTAAGAAACTCCATGTGTTATGAATTCCCTTTCCTTTGTGCATTGCTGACCATGGGACCTCACTTAGTATTTCCCAAACCCTGCTGAAATCATCTTTCTTGAAACCAGTGGCTGATGACTTTTGGCTCCCCCTTAGTTAGCTCTGTAAAATAAATTGCAAGAGGACATGGTCACTCCCATCCAAGGACCCCACTATTTCCACCTAACTGACCAGTTCCTCTCTGTTGGTTAGGATCAACTCCAAGATAGCTAATCCCTTTGTTGCCTCATCCAGTTTGTGTAGAATGAAATTGTCAGAAAGCTAGTGAGAAACTGGTTGGCTCTTACAACCTTTGTAGAGTTTAACTTCCTCCTGCCCCTGTGAGCTGCATGGGGTTAACTTGTCATACAGTGGTACGTTGTGAAGCTTGGCTTAATTTTCCTCCATTTATGAAATTCTTATGTTGTAATCCTGTTGCGGTGCTAGCATTAAAATAGGTGTACAAAGAGTTGCACTTTAGTTTTTTGTGGGTTTTTCAGGCATGAGGCCATGTTCTAAAAGAGTTTATTCCTGATGTTTCGCCAGCAGCTGTGGTGACATCTTCAGAGAATGCTGTCATGGAAGAGATCCAGCAGACGGTGGATCATTAAGTAAATGGATACCCTTTAAGCCTTGCCATTCAACAACAGATCAATACACAGATTAACATGCAAATCACCTCCTCTCAACCAACAGTACAGTGGTGCCTCGGGTTACGAAATTAATTCGTTCCGCCGCGGCGTTCGTAACCCGATTTTTTTCGTAACCCGAAAAAGCCATAGGCGCTAGCGCTAAAAGCCGCGATTTCGTGCGAAAAAGCACCAAAAAGCACCAAAAAATTTTTCGTAACCCGAAATAACCTTCGTAACCCGGAACAGTTTTTTTCTATGGATTTTTTTCGTAACCCGGAAATTTCGTAAGGCGGCGCATTCGTATCCCAGGGTACCACTGTATGTTCAAGATGGACTCATATGGTCTGCTGTCATGGCGGTACTTGTCTTCAAGTATATCCTGCACACAGCAAGATGTTAGAAGAATAGCTACTTGAAGTCACATTTTGGAAAAACGTTTCCTCAGATTATTATTATTTTGTTGGCAGAGGATCCCATTGCTTCCTGAACAAATATCCCTTGCATATTTCTTTGTGAGAAGAGTCTTGTGTCTGCAGAGTTTCAAACCTTTTTTATAGCAAAGAGAGCTTTATTTGGGATTTGGAGGAAAGGATGCAGACTGAATATTGATGCTAGAGATATAAAGTCCCCCTCCCAAAACGATGGCAGAGATAGGTTTCTTAATTTTTCTGAGAACTTTTTTTCCAAGTTTTCCAACAGAACAAAAAGAACATTTAAATCTTATTAATTGTTTCTATATGGAATCTGTAAATTATTACTTAACAACACTTAATTCACTCAAGAAGGAAAATAAAATAACTTTAGGCTTGGGAAGGAAGAAAGTATTTCATGTATTTCAGTTCCCTCTCCTGATATTTCATGCTTCTAGTTTTCCATGGCTTCAAAACTTCTGAAAATTTTACATCTTTATTTGCTGTCCCTACGTAAAATTCCATAATCTAATATTCTTCCACATTTAGGTCAAGAACAGCATTTTCTTTCCAAGTTCAAGGAACACTGACAGTCTCCAAATCATACATTTGCACAGAGCATTCCATTTGGTTTCTATATTTTAGATTGTAAGCCTGAGGGCAGAGAACCGTCCAATTAAAAAGATTGTATGTACAGCGCTGTGTAAATTTACAGCGCTTTATAAATAAAGGTTAATAATAATAATAGTAATAATAAGTATCAAGAACATACACTTTGCACCATGGTGTGTCTACTAAGGGATTGGTGGGTATTTCAAAGATGAGCTTTCAGGGGCAACTGCTTAGATTTTTAAAAAAGAATGAAGACTGTTCACAGCTTTTGAAGTTCTCATTGAATTGTTTAAATGTTCAGTCAGCAATGAGACAGTATGAATCTGCTTCATGTGTTATGGGATTTTGTGGAATACAGTAAAAACACCTCTGGAGTTTTATATAGATTGCCCTTGGAAAGTGGATGTTCTCTTCTTGCCTTAAAGAAAATTTTAGAGCTGAAAATAAAAATATTTGAAAGAGCCATAGATGAAAGGCTAGGTTCTGAAAATTCTGTCTTAGGTTATTATGGGTAAGACACTCACAAGATTCAGTGCACTCTTGTATCGTTGGCTTTTGCACAAAAGAAGTTCTTAGATGATTATGCCCACTGTTAACTGGTTATGATGGGAATTGTTACCTTCCCGACATGACAATTAAGGTCACTCTGTTGGTTTGAACTCTACATTAAGTTGTTGTTTTCTTGGTGCCCTAGGGGATCAACCTGAGTATTTTCTCCAGGCTGTTTGCCATTTTAATAGAATTGTGATATGTCGAGTATTTGAGTGGGTGAGCCAGAGATGCAACTTCCCCGCATTATTGTGTTTGCAGTTGCTGGGTAAGCCATCATAGACAGCTGAAGCTACTGCAACTTTAATGCACGACCTATCTTATGGTCTTTAGACTCTAAGAGCAAGAATATCAATCAAGGACACTTTTACAGCTGTCCCAGCAGTAATTTAAAAAGTAAGGGAATGTTAACTGTTGTGACATCTGCCCTGATTCAAGCATACCTAATGTTTCTATTTTTCTTTTAACAGGATCCAGCAGCAGCATCAATCTCTGACAGAGACTGTGATACAAGAGAGGGAGATACTGTAGCTATGAATTACAAACCATCCCCGCTACAAGTGAAATTAGGTAGGTTTTATGCATCTTTGCAGAAGGACTGGAGGACATCTGTGTTTCAGATCGTTATCTGTGTACGATGCACACACTTCCTTTAATCACTTGGGTTCTATATCCATTTTTAAAATACGTATTTCCACTAAAAACAACACCACACCAGTATTTTAAAAATTCAATCACAGATGTTTGACTAAAGTCAGTTGGTTAGAAACAGATAAAACCCTCTGGGAGAAGAGGAGGTTGACACAAGCCCCCCAGCATGGAGGAAAGCTACAGGTGGCTAATCCCAGTACCCGCTGTTAATAATACGCTACAGGTTAGCCATTGCTGTCTGTGCATCTAGCTAGTGTGGGAAGGGCCTCCACAGGCAGACAAGTCCTAAATTCCTTTCATTTTTACTATTCCTGACCACAGGATCACAAATTGACTCTTGAATTACTACCATAGTTTACAACAGTTTTCTGTACTCCTAAGTGATATTTCTTCTTTCCTCTTTGTACATTGCTTTCTGAGGGGATGATCCTACAAAACTCTTTGAGTGAGTTATAACTAGCCTGCATTATAAACTAAAGGTTTTTTCCCCCATAGCCTCATATATTGCTTGTTTGGGATAATTTAATGTCCAAGTCCTTTATATATGTATGCATGTATCAGTTTGTTTGTTGCACTTAAATCCCTCCGTTTTCCCAGAATGAGATCTAAGGTGGCTTACAACAGTTTAACAAACAAAGACAGTTATAATATTGATTACAAAATATAAAAAATAGTTAAATATCAGTATCATTAGAAGCATAATTGTTGTGTTGCATGCCTTCAAATCATTGCTGACTTTTACTGGCCAGATCATAGGATTTTCTTGGCAAATTTCTTCAGAGGGCTTTTACCATGGCCATCCTTTGCGGTTAAGAGAGTGTGACTTGCCTAAGGTCACCCAGTGGATTTACATGACTTAGCTGGGATTTGAACCCTGGTCTCCCAGAGTCCTAATCCAACACTCAAACTACTGCACCATGGTGGCCCTCCAAAAGCATGATTAAAACAGTTAGAACACTTTAAAATAAGTTTACAACATAGCTTCAGTAAAAAATTAAAAATGTGAAGAGTACAGCACATGACATTACCCACACACCACAACGCTATAGTTAAAATTCAGGTGCTCTGCCTAAAGATAGGAGAAAGATAGGAGGGAGAGGAGCAATCAGACCTCATGTGGAAGGGAGTTCCACAGCCATGGAGAAGGTTCTCTCACAAGTCCTCATCAGCCACACCTGTAAGGGTGGTGGAACTATCACAAAGCCCTCCCCTGGAGATGCACACCCTGGTTTATATAATCTTCATTGATACTCCGTCTTTCCCCCTAAACTGTTTATAAATTAAAATACAACAGTTGACTATAAGGTCAACATTTAAGTGGAATTAAACCGGCAAGTATATTTTTAAAACCTATAGGTTAGAATAATAAATAGCAGCTTAAAAGAACTGTACAGTGAAAAATAAAAACAGTGCAGCACTCTCCTAATGGCTCTCCCTTTAAAAACCATCAATTCTCAGAAATCTGTCAAAGTAAAAAAAAAGTCTGCCTGCCGATGGAAGTACAGCCAGGAGCCAATATCATTCTAGCCTCAGTAGGAAGGGATTTCCAGAGCCTAGGGACAAGAACTAAATGTTAATTAATTAATTTATTTTACTTGCTTTTGCTTAGAAAATTGCTCTCTTGCCATGGTAAATTAGATAGTCTTTCATGGTAAAGAGGCATAAGGGTTCATCTGAACAGATCTAGAGTATGACATTCATAATGCCCAGTTAACTAAAAGCAAGTCAGAGCTCAGAGAACACAAAAGACACCAAGCTATTTCAGCATTACAAATTTGTCTGCAAGTCTGTTTTGTCAGGCAGCAGACTTTGGGAGCGACAGCAAATTCCCCAAAGTCTACATACTGTTTTAATGAAGTTCATGCCGTCTGGTTTCTAACAACTCTATTGACATACATCACCTCAGTTCAATCTTGTAGGCCTGTCTGATTAACAAATCCAATGACATAAGAAAATAAAACACATATTAGAATTCATGTACCTGTATGAATGTGAAAGCAGCTGAGATCTGTTAGATGTGCCACAAACTCATTATGTTTTTCATACATCCTGTTTATGTAGAGTGTGTGTGTGCTCAAAGTGCTTCACATGCATTATTTTGGTCAATATGGGAATACGTACCGGAGATCTGGGACTGTGGCAAAGTAACTTGTTAAAGCCAACTCATAGGTTTGCACAGCTGAGATTTGAAGATGGAGACTTCTTAGTGAACAAGTTACCATATACACTCATGTATAAGTTGATCTCATATAGTCGAGGGCAGTTTTTGGGTTCAAACTCATGGATTTTGATATGACCTGTGGATAAGTCGAGGGTCAAACACTGGAGCATGTTACAAAAGATCTAAAGGGGGAAACAAAGCACTACTTCCCTCCCTATATTTCCCTCTCTGGACCTCTCCCAAGGGTCACAGTCTTCGCATGGAAAAGGGGAAACAAACCTCAGCACGCGCGCACACACACACATACACACACACACTTCCCCTTACCAAAAGCATCTCCAAGGCTCATGGCTTGCAAAAGGGAGGACAGACCCCACTCTCTCTCTCTGCTCTTCACCCTCAGGACTCCCAGGGCTCATGGCTTGCAAAAGGGAGGACAGACCCCACTCTCTCTCTGCTCTTAACCCCCAGACTCCCAAGGCTCATAGCTTGCAAAACGGGGTACCGATCTTTCTTTCTCTCTGCCCTTCACCCCCAGGGTTTTCGGGTTCATGGCTTACAAAACTGGATACAAGCCTGGACATACTTTCTGTGTGTTTGTCTGCCTTGCCTCAGCAGCTGCCTGTTAGCTCTGGTGGTGCGAGAAGGCTGAGAGGGATGACAAACACACATGTACACAGGGGGAGAGAGAGAGTACAGCATGCCAGGGATTCAAATGGGGAGCTGTTACATGGCTACAGAGGCAGGTGGGCACTTCTTCTTTCTGGAAATTTATAAGCATTAACTTATTGCCCCGTATATAAGTCTTCCCATGATTTTGGAGTCCATTTTGGCGCATAAATTTCTCGAATTATAGTCGAGTATATATGGTATGTCTCTGAATCACTAGCTCTTTAGCTTTTATAGCTTTCTTCTTTCACACCTCCCAATGTGAGGTGCAACTTTTGCTTTCCTTTTCATTGCTCCCCTTATCTTCTCTGTAAGAAAATACAGAGTTTAATACAAATGGAATGTAAAATGCTCTTCTCTCCTCTGCCCATGATTTGATTGTACAGCGCAAGTATACAATCTTTGTCATATCTGACCAGATAAATGGAATAAACTAAAGTAGTTGTGAGTCTCACAATGCTGTTCAGCTGCAAGCTCACCTTGGGCTACTGCTAGAACATTTCCTGCTGGGGCACTGACGTATTATGCCTTAAACTGCAGTCTATAAACAGAAATAATTTCTCCTGGCTGTGTATTAGTGTCACTTGTCTGCCTTTTCCTTTTCTAGGGCTTCTTTTGAATTTCTTTGCTTGTCTGTATAGTGCAGGATCAAGCACCACTTTTCAACAAGAGGATCACATAGAGGACAGCAACTACATTTGTGCATATAACTCATTAACGTAATATACTTATTGAAGCCCCAATTTCTGCATTATGTTTTTTATTTCTGTTCTTTGCCAGGAGCCATTTTAATGTGTTAAAATACACAAGGTCTACCAAAGTTTTTCTCTGCAAGTGCACAGTGTCCCCCTCAGGTAGCTTGACACTGGGTTGCTTGGATCAGAACTGGTGTATGATTCCAACTGTTCAGTGTCAGTAGGACTCAGGAGACTTTAGTGACCTCAGGTTAATAACTATCTTCGCTGCCTTTATAGATATCAGGAAAAAGTGAGATGTTTGGGTAGGTAGCACAGAGACAGCACAGATTGACTTGCACACGCGATGTAGCAGAAGTGTCTTCCTTTTCTGTGGAATGGTATTGATCCAACAAGGATACTAAATTGCTGGGCTGACTGGAAGAGGAAATAAGGAAAGGAAATACTAATCACAGCCCATTCAGAAGGTAACACACTGAAGACATTAAAAATAATCGCCTCATGTTTGTTTTAGGCCTTGATTGATGGATCCCTGACAGGGGTCACAAATGCCCCCCTTTCTCCTCCAAGTGTCCAAGACTAGACATCATTCTTCCTCAAGAGCACCCTTGTCCTCTGAGCATTATGCTGCTGAGTTAAATAACCACCAAAAGTGGGGAGTGGAGCTATAATAAAATCCAGACTGTACCCAACAGCAGGTCTTTCAACATAACTGGGAGTGTTGTCTCCCACCCCATCCACTCCTCTTTGAAAAACAAGTATAGAATGAACTCCTTAACACCTACTGCTACAGGAAGGGTCATGCTTCCCATATGTCAGGTAATAGTAATAGTTTAGCAATCTGTGTTAATAGCCTAAGAAATATACGGAATTCATCTACTAAACAAAAAATGATCTGTCACTAAAATCATCCTCTTTCAGAGAACTGGACGTTAGCCAGTACCTGTATAACAATACTTACTCATTTATTTTAAAACATTTATATTCCACTAAACAGCACAAAAGTCT
Source organism: Sceloporus undulatus (assembly GCF_019175285.1). Lineage (NCBI taxonomy): Eukaryota > Metazoa > Chordata > Lepidosauria > Squamata > Phrynosomatidae > Sceloporus > Sceloporus undulatus. Next base: position 330,409,719 of record NC_056523.1, on the reverse strand, counting down.
ACTCTCAGTCTTAACAATCAGTAAAAACCTCAGGTTACAAACTAGGAAAATGCAACAAAGAGCCTAGGGTGGGGAAGGGGAAGCAAGAACTCTTCAGCAACAATTCTAAATGTTAAACAATTCTGGAAAACTAGCAGGTATCATAGTAACCAATGATGGAAATTAGCTGCTCATGAGTTCTTAAAACAGGCTTTGGTGAGAGCTTCAGAAAATAATCCAGTGGCCTTCTTTAGTCTTGCAGTGTACGTAGCCCCTGGGCCTTCTGAAACCTAGTTGGAATCTGTTGGCTTTTTGTCACTCGCATCACTGCAAGTAAGATTCAGGATGTCCAGATGATATCACCACTACCACAAAGCAGATAGTCCTATTTCTCTTCCTCATGGGGCAGTTAGTTCAGGTGGCTTCTTCCCCCCCCCCCCCCCCCCATGAAATGATTTACATTTGCTCCAGATCACATTATTATACATATAATTTGTTTCATTCCATTCATATGACCATTATAAGCTTTTAAATTGTCTCAAATTTTAAATTAAGATCTGCTTCGCCTATCCGTGGTCCTTATTTATTATCCCACAATTTCACGACCTCCTTCCATTTACCTTCATATTGTTGGGATGCTTTATTATTTTCATGCATTGATAGAGTTTCTTGAATTGCTAAATCATTCAATTTTAAGATCCATTCCTCTACTGTTGGTATTGCATTTAATTTCCAATATTTCGCATACGTCATCCAGGCGGCAGTAATCATATAAAGCAAAACACTCACTTCATCCTGTATCAAGTTATCAGATATTATATCTGTTATATTTAACAGGAAAATTCAGGTCCTAATGGTATCTTTTTTTTAAAGTAAAAAAAAAAGTTCAGGTGGCTTCTGAAGGGCGAAGAGGGGGCCATCACAGTTGGTGAAACCTGCAGCAAATGGAGGTTGTCATCCCATTTTATACAATGGGACAAGAAAATTACAGACTTTCCAGTGTAACAACTGTCCCCAGTAAATGGGTTCAAAGCATGGCTAAAGCTTGGTTCATAGAATCATACAGTGGACCTTTGTTATACACTGGGGTTTGGTTCCAAGATCCCTGTGGATAACAAAATCCGTGGATGCTCAAGTCTCATTAAATATAATGACATAGCAAAATGGTGTCCCTTATTAAAAAAATGGAAAATCAAGGTTTAATATTTGAATTTTTTTTTTAACATTTTCAAACCATGGATGCTTAAATCCGTGTATAAAAAATCCGTGTAAAAGAAGGGCCGACTGTATAATGCTAGAGTTGGAAGAGACTCCAAGGGCCATCCAGTCCAACCCTCTGCCATTCAGGAAGACACATTCAAAGCACGCCTGACAGATGGCCATCCAGCGTTTGCTTAAAGACCTCCATAGAAGGAGACTCCACCATTCTCCGAGGGAGTGTGTTCCACTGTCAATCAACTCTTACCATCAAGACAGAGGTTCTTCCAAATGTTGAGGTGGAATCTCTTTTCCTGTAGTTTGTATCCACTACTCTGGGTCCTAGTCTCTGGAGCAGCAGAAAAGAAGCTTGCTCCTTCTTCAATATTACTTCCTTTCAGATATTTAAACAAGGCTATCATGTCACCTCTTAACCTTCTCTTTTCCAGACTAAACATATCCAGCTCCTTAAGCTGTTCCTCATAGGACTCGATGGTTTCCAGACCTTTCACCATTTTGGTCACCTTCCTCTGGACACATTTCCAGCTTGTCCACATCCTTCTTGAATTGTGATGCTCAGAACTGTACACAATATTTTAGGTGAGGTGTGACCCAAGCAGAATAGAGTGGTACTATTACTTCCCTAGATCTAAACACTGTACTTCTGTTGATGCAGCATAGAATTGCATTGATTTTCTTAGCTGCTGCATCGCATTGCTGACTCATGTTCAGCCTGTGGTCCACTAAGACTCCTAGATTCCTTCCACATGTACTGCTGTCAATCCAGCTGTCCCCCATCCTGTATCTGTGCATTTCCTTTTTACTGCCCAAGTGTAGTATCTTACATTTCTCCTTGCTGAAATTCATTTTGTTAGTTTTGGCCCAGCTTTCTAATTTATTAAGATCATTTTGAATTCTGATCCTGTCCCTTAGGCTGTTAGCTGCCCCTCCTAATTTAGTGTCATTTGCAAATTTGATAAGCATGCCAAGGCAAACCCCTTCTGGACAACGTTTGCCAAGAAACTCCCATGATAGGATCGCCATAAGAAACAACCTGAAGGCACACAATAGCAAATTCCATAAATGCAAAGCAGGGGAATGAGAAAAATGAAACTTTCACAATGGTAGAAACCATGACAAAGAGCAAGAGAGTTGTTTTGAGATTATTCATTCTGCTTCCAATGATCAGAAGTCAGAACTGAGCAGTAAAGTTGCAAAGCAGTGTGAAATTATTCAGTATGACAAAAAGCCAGTATGTGAGAACTCTCTACACACTTTACACACATTCTGGTAAGCGCTCAATTGTCTGGTATACCCAAGAAAATATTTTTGGAAAAGGACTAAATCTAAAACAGCAACCATTATAATGACATTAAATAAACGTTTAGCACAACATAGAATTCCAGTGAAAGAAAGAAAGTAGATAGGAATCCCCCCCCACACACACACACACACTATGACACATTAGAACTTGGGGACACCCAATAAAATTTGTACCGGATTTAGAACAGGCAAAAGATTGTGTGCAAGTGAGTGTCAAGGGGAATAAAGTAGGAGTCAGTGGGACACAAAACTGGACAGCAGTCTGAAGGGACACAGAAGCCTGGGAGAAAATGTAGCAGCAGCAGAATTATAAGATCAGCACTTAGGAAAGATGTCAGCAGAGGCTGAGATTATTTGAGGCCACAAGTATGAGCAGTGCGGCAAATGAGGAGATAAAAACTCATGAGACAGCCTTCAAGAAAGAGCAACAATACATGTGGTGGACCTGAAGTGACAGAATTCTCTGGTGAACACTGTAGGAAAAGTTTCAAGAAAATATTCAACATGCAAGAACCATCCCAGAAGGAAGACAACAACATTGTGTCCTAAGAACAAGTCAGTGAGGTATCTGGAGTGGAGCTTATGGTTGGTTCTGGGGTAGAACTTGTGCTTTTCATAGCCAGCTTCTTGAAGCCACAGTAATATCTTTGTTGGATGATGCCTTGAATAAGAAAACATTATCATCCTGAAATCAATAGAACATCAAGCTTGTGTTCTCCCTCCTGTATAGAATATGTTTTTCTCCTGTTATTTGTTCTATAATTTTAAATAAATTTATTATCTCTTTCTCTAATTATTTGAACCTCCTGACTAGCTTCATGAATAAGGGAGAACATGTAATTAGGCACACAAATATATGCTATGATGGCAGCAGTCGTAGACCAAGGGATGCTAAGCTGGTGGAATAAGCCTCCACTCTGGTATAATCACTAGTCCTTCACCAAAGAGGTGCTCTTCACAAATCAATCCTTGGTGATGTAACACTAACACCACATCCTCGGACTTCCACAAACAGATGTCCCACAGTGGAGCCTTAATAGGTATAAAAATGTTTTTTGCTGTTGTTAACTGCCTTTGTGTCGATCTCGACCCATGGCGGCCCTACTGATGAGACATCTCCAGGCCCCCCGTTCACTACTGCTCTGCCCAGCTCCTGCAAACTCATATTTATGGTCTCTTTAATAAAGTCCATCCATCTAGCATGTAGACTTCCTCTCTTTCTTCTTTCTACTTCCTCCTACCTTTCCCAACATTATTTCCCAACTTTGGAAAAATTACCCATGTCTTCTCATGATGTGTCCAAAGTATGACAGTCTAAGTTTTGTCATCTTGGCTTCTAGGAATATTTCTGGCTTGATCTACTCTAGGAGCCATTTGTTTGTCCTTCGGCTGTCCATGGAATCCTCAGCACTCTTCTCCAGCACCTCATCTCAAATGAGTTTATTTTCCTCCTATCTTTTTTCTTAACTGTCCAGCTCTCACATCTATCCATGGTAATAGGGAATACAGTGGCTTGTATGATTCTGACTTTTGTGTTGAGTTGTATGTCTTTGCATTTTAGGATCTTTTCTAGTTCTTTCATAACCGCCCTCCCTATTCTTAATCTTCTGATTTGCTGGCTGCAGTCCCTGTGCCGAACAATGTTTGATTCCAGATATGAGAATTCTTTTACTATTTCTATTTCCTCATTGTCTAGTTTGAATGTGTGTAAGTTATCTGTGGTCATTATTTTTGTTTTCTTTATGTTCAACAGTAAGCATGCCTTTGCACTTCTTCTTTGATCTTCCTAAGTAGTTGTTCCAGATCTGTGAGGTTTTCTGCTAGGCATCAGCATATCACAGATTATTGATATTTCTTCCTCCTATTTTCACTCCTCCCATTTCCGTGTCCAAGCCTGCTTTCCTTACAATATGTTCTGCATATAAGTTGAATAGGTAGGGTGATAGGATGCAGCCTTAGAATCATAGAGTTGGAAGAGACCCAAGGGCCAACCAGTCCAACCCCCTGCCATGCAGGAAATCCAAATCAAAGCATCCCCGACAGATGGCCATCTAGCCTCTGCTTAAAGACCTCCAAGGAAGCAGACCCCTTTGTCTGATCCCTTTGCCAATTGGGAACCATTCTGTTTTCTCATGTTCTGTCCTGACAGATTTCTCATCAGGACTGTCAAGATGTATTGGCACCCCCATGTCTTTAAGGGTGTTCCATAGCCTTTCATGATCTATGCAGTCAAAGGCTTTGTTATAGTCTATAAAGCACATGCTGATTTTCTTTTGGAATTCCCTGCTGTACTTCATTAGCCATCGTATATTTGCAGCATGATCCCTGGTGCCCCTTCCTTTCCTGAACCCTGCTTGGACCTCTGAGATTTCTCGCTCCGTGTATGGTTGGAGTCTATGTTGAAGTATTTTGAGCATAATTTTGCTTGTGTGGGAGATTAGTGCTATGGTTCTGTAGTTGCTACAGTCTCTTTTGTCTCCTGTTTTGTGGATGGAGATGTATACTAATCTTTTCCAGTTTGTTGGCCATCACTTTGTTTTCCATATATGTTGGCATATGTTGGTTAGCAATAGAGTTGACTGTCAATCTGAATTGCAGCAGTTCTATTGGAATATCATTTGTTCCTAAGGACATATTTTTTGCCATTTCTTTTATTGCAGCTTGCACTTCACTTTTTAGAATTTGAGGTTCATCTGCATATGCCTTTGTAGAACTTGAGTTTACCAAAAGTTAGGCAGTAGCTCACCGTTGTTTGTGGGTGGTGCACTTTTGGCTGTATTTATTGGTATTAGAACAGAATGAGTAAACAGTATTAACAAAGGACAACTACCATCCATCAGGGGGCCCAGATGCAACTCCAACACACACACATTTTTCAAGGTAAAAATAGTCACTTGTGTCCCTGCAGGTTTCTAGGGTGTTGGTACTGGGATTTCAAAAATAAGTAGGTATGGCCCACTGAGTCCAGGGAAGTGTGAAAATGCCCTCTAGATCTACCAGAGTAGCTCATACCTGTGTTAGAATATACATGAGAAAACTCAAAGAGGAGAGGAAGTTGTCTTTGTTCTTTGCTTGTAGAAACATAACACAGGATACTGTAGACCTTTTTGCTAATCAAGCAAGGCTGTTCTTACTTTGATTGTCCCATCCCCAAAAGGATTTTGTTTTGTTTTATTTGTTTCATTTTTTATTTCTGTGGAGTCAGAAAAGGTACAAAACAAATACAAATAAAAATAGTCATTAAGTTGTAGCACCTTTTGTAGAGGAAATGGCTAAATCTGTTGCTATGCCTTAGTTTAGAGAAGGCAACTAAAGAGGATACAACTGTTTTTCTCAATTGTACAAATCATCTAAAATCATTCTTTCTCTGCCTGATGATGGATGGAAATCAAAATTAATCATTAGCAGTGGTTAAAGGTGAAAGGAAGCTGTTTTGAAACAATTATTAATTGTTAGTAAATTCACTACATTTTTGATGACAGCTGAAGGTAACAATGTCATTTTTACAGATTAGATAACTTCACGGCAGAGTGAAGTGCTATCTAAAGTGCTATCAATCAAGATTATTTTAGTCAAATACTCCATTGTAAAATTTATTATGTTTCAGGAGCAACCATACTGCTTGCTGATTGCTGTAACAATTAAATCATATTGGTTTGCTGCAAAACAGAGTCTAAATAAATTAGAGGCATAATCCAAAACCTCAGCCCTGCACCCCACAATGTCTTCTTACAGATATGATGTATTCCCACTAAAAGCAGATCCAGACAAATAGAAAAGTCACAGATTTTTTTCCTGTTCTTTCTAGTTTTATTCTGAGTTAAAATAAAATAAACAGGAACAAGATTTAGGTTTTCCTGGATATACCTAAATGGGAAAGAATCTCTGCGAAGCAAAGAGGAATCTTTTGTGAAAATGTGTTTAGGATTATGCTGTAATAAATACCTAAACTTTCCAGAAACTAAAGGATGGCAATTTCTGGATTAGTGTTTCTCCATGAAATGAAGCAGTGAATCCATTATAACTGGTTGGTGGGCATAAAATAATGATTAGATCAACAGAATGTTCTGAATTAGTTTAAATTTATTGTATACGATAGAGTCATAGAGTTGGAAGAGAAATCAAGGACCATCCAGTCCAACCCCCTTGCCATGCAGGAACTCACCATCAAAACACCCCCGAGAAATGGCCATCCAACCTCTGTTTAAGGATCTCCAAAGAAGGAGACTCCACCACCCTCCAAGTGAGCATCATCCACTGTCAAACAGCTCTTATTATTAGGAAGTTCTTCCTAATGTTGAGGTGGAATCTCTTTTCCTAGGCTTACATCCATTGGTCTGAGTCCTATTCTTTAGACCAGCAGAAAACAAGCTTGCTCCCTCCTCAATATGACATCCCTTCAAATACTTAGAGCCCTCTTACTGATCACCAGTAACTGGCAATCATACCACCTCTTAACTGTCTCTTCTCAGGCTAAACATTCCCAGCTCCCTAAGTCTCTCCTCATAGGACATGGTTTTCAGACTCTTCACCATTTTGGTCACCCTTCTCTGGACACACTCCAGCTTGTCAACATTTTTTTTTTAATTTTATAGTTCTATTGATGCAGTCTACAATCACATTGGCCTTTTTAGCTGCCTCATCACACTGTGTTCAACTTGTGGTCTACCAGAACTCCTAGATCCCTTTCTCATGTAGTGTTGTTAAGCCAGGTGTCCCCCATCCTATACAGTTGGCCCTCTTTATCCACAGATCCTTTATACACTGATTCAAGTATCCACGGCTTGAAAATATTAAAAATATATATAAATTTCAAGTACAGTGGTACCTCGGGTTACGAAATTAATTCATTCCGCTGCCGCGTTCGTAACCCGATACATTTCGCAACCCGAAAAGGAGGCACCTGGCCATTGGAGGCGCGCTGTTGCCTGTCCGCACCAAGCCCCGCACCCGGCCGCGGGGGGAGTGTAGCCCTGTCGGCACAGGATTAATCTACCTTAGAGCTGGCCAGGAATACCCCTGTCTTTTCTGGATTAGCCCACAGGCTCCATGTATTCACCCAGGGGCATTTCTATGGCTCTGAGAATCTCACCAGGGTTAAAAAAAATTGGGTATGGAATGGCACAGCAGGGCAGAATTTGGTGATAAACCCCTCTATGGATCCTAGGCATGGCAGGAGCTTGGATTAGATTCCCTTTGTGGGCCCTTCAGACTCTTCGGAATCTGTCATTTGTGTGTTTGGGTGGTGGGAAGGATGTGATGAGTGGATGTGGCCGTGTGTAGTCTCCTGAGGGGCCTAATGTGACACCCCCCCCAATGGAAGGGGGAAAGACGAACTCGCGATCTCCACACGGGAAACTAGGAGCGGGTCACTCTTTAAAAGTCATAGCTCTATGCGAGGAGGAAAACAGAAGCCGCTAGAAAACCCCGCCCCCGCTCCGTCTTCACTCCCGCCCCGGGCGCCGCCGGGAGCTGTAGTCCTTACCTCAGGAAGCGCGTCTTGGGCCGCGGCGGCGCTGGCTTTTCCCAGGACTGCAGCCAAGCGGGGGAAGGCGGCCTCGGCGCGGCAGGGCAGCCTCTCCTGAGACATGAGGATGTCGGCCAGCGAGAGGAAGCTCTCCTCGGGGCCCAGCCCGGCTTCCACCGGAGAGTAGGCCTCGGCAGTTAAAGAGGTACTGTATCAACCTGCATTAATT
>NC_056523.1:330389382-330400487 GCF_019175285.1 Sceloporus undulatus | reverse complement strand
AAGCAATAAGAAGCCTGAAGAAAAATGAAGCAACATAATTTCCCTAAATACCAATCTATGACTGATTCCTCAGCTGCACACTAAAGGGGATTTTAATTTCTTCTCAAGAAACTTGGACTGACTAATCAGCCTTTCAGAAAGTGGCTTTGCTACTGCAGTTTATTTTTTTCCATAGATATCCAGAAATGGAAATCTTTCCCCACTAGTCCAGCCTAAATTCATTAACGTGTGTTGGAGAGGAGATTGCAATAGCAGGCTTTTAATGTTTTGCAGGTGACTGAATTATATTTGACTAGAGGGGCAGCCTAGTGCCTTCCAAAGGCTTCAGCCTACACACCCCACAAGCCCGCCTGACCCTTAGCTGTGCTTGCTGGAATGTACAGGAGTTTTACACATCTGTGTTAGCACCAGGTTGCCTCCCCCTGGAGCAAACTGAAAATGGTTCAAGTTACTGAGTAATCTCTTCCTCCACAGTTGGACTCTAGTACATAAATCCGTAATTGAATATGTTTAAATTGAATCTCAATAAGAGTGAGCCTTACTACTCATCAGAGGCTCAGTTCTTACCTTCTGGCTTGTCTGCCAAGTAGCAAATTAAAATATGTTGCAGTTGGTAAAACACCCTTTACCCAACTTAGTGCTTGAGCAGATTTTGCACCTCGAGGGACTTCCAGAAGGTGACCAGGAAGGAGGAGCTTTCAGCCACAAGTCCCCAGTAACATGTTTTTGTTTAGCCGTGAACTCTTATGTAGGCTGTGTCTTGTTAAAACAATTACGGTAGATTTTTTAAAAAGCTTAGGTAAAACTTCTTAAAAGAAAGAAGTTGGGCAGTAGTTTATAGCTAACCTGCCTCCTACGCTGGCAGATAATACAGAATTGGTGGATGTGTGTTGGTCATTTGCATGACTGAGTCTTGATTTTGGTGTTTCTTCAGGTCTGGTAGCCAAACTTTGTTTACTTTCAGTGTTTCTTCTTTCACCTTGAAGTTGTCAGATGTTTGTAGATTTCAATTGCCTCCCTATGCATTCTGAACTGACAGTTGTGAAAAGGGCAAGATTAACATGTAAATCACTTCCTCTCAACCAAGGGTCATACACGTGTGTGTGTGTACAGACCCCCAAACTTCCATGCCACCACTCTCTGAAGGTGCCAGCAGCAGATGCAGGCGAAACATCGGGAATAAACTCTTGCAGAATGCAGTCATATAGCCTAGAAAACCACAGAAAACTACTATTCTTTTGACCTGAGAGAACACCTCTCTAGGAATCCCCAGGTCCTCCAGTGCAACTCTGTCATCAACATCTGCCAGGCATTAATCATAGAATTATGCTAGAGGGTCTACAAATGCCCAGAGAAGTGTTTCTCTAGGAACCTCTACATTCTCCAGCACAACTCATGCAGGGCCAGCTCTAGGTATTTGGCACCCTGGGCAAGAAATATTTGGGTACCCCCAGTCGCCCCTCATAATTATTTTCACCCCTTGATTTCCACTGTTTTGTTTGCTAAAGTAAAACATGACATAAAACGTAGGTTCCAGTCTCTCGTTACAGTATTGAGATTAGTCAAAAAGCCAATTAGGTTTTTGCAAGTTAAACACTTTTTATTGCTGTGACATTTAAGCAATAAAGGTTTGGTCTTTTTAATTGTACGTAATTGAGATCGGTTTTATTACTTAAACTAAAAAAAACAATACAAATTTTAAAAAGCTGTACTATTTAAGTTGTGTTTGAAAACTATAAAATCATTTTTGACATAAGTTTAAAGATTTTTTTTTATACGAGAGTAAAAAAAGCCCATTTACTAAGTAGGTTAGGTTAGACAAGTAGGTGAGATGACAGGTTGTTACAATTGTGTTTTGCTATTTAACAACATTCTTTGAATATTTTATGTATAGGTTGGAGTGTATAGTCAATATAAGTAGTTCGTTTCCTTTTGTTAAAGTTTTAGCCTTCTGCTTGTATTATGCTTGTATTATCTCTGTAGCCTAATTTATTGCCTTTTATAGAGCAATATTCTCTTTCTGATTTCTGATTATGTAATGATAAAAGACATAGGGTACAAGGTGGCTGTGTGCCCCCATCCCCTAAGATATGTAATAATAAATAGAGTACTCACCTAAACAACTAAAACTTCTTCTTTACTTAGTTTAAAACTTGTCGTAAGAATACAACACAGTATTAAACGTTCTAGGCAAACATTCAAAATCAAATCACTTTGTTTGTTGTAAACAGTAAACTCAAGACGAGTGACGATTGGCGTCTCATGTTGTGGCACCAAAGGTAAGGCAGGTGGCTGGCGAGAGGAGAGGGGGCTGTTGACCTTGAGGTTACATTCCAGGCGCATGCGGAAGGCGGATGATGTACCATGTGACCATACCACAGACACAGGGGGGTGCACATTTATCTTTTGGCCATTGTACACAGAATCTGTCATACGGTAGCTTGCCATAACGTCACTTGCTGTAATGCGTTTTCACTTTAATATTGTTTAATTACGCAAAGAATTATACAAAAAAAAGCCACCAAGCCGCCACCAAATTTATAAATAAATAAATAAATAAATAAAACTTTAATTTATATCCCGCTTTTTGTTACCACAATCAAAGCAGTGTAAACCTTTTTAAAAAATACAATATATACAATTCCCCCCCTTAAAAAAGGATTAAACAGTTCTATGCATTAAAATTACAAATGATAAAATCTAAAAACAGTACGATTATAAAATAACGGTGAGTCGAGTCTTCGCTTATATATGTCTGGGGGGGGAGTTACATGGCCGGGTTCTATTCCGGGAAGGCCTGCCAGAAGAGATCCGTCTTGACAGCTTTCTGGAAGCTCTCAGGGTTGGAATTTGATGGATCTCGTCCAGCAGGCCATTCTATAAAGTGGGAGCGATCGCGGAAAGTCCTCTGGGAGGTTGCCGTCAATCTGGTCTTTATGGACTGCAACAAATTCCTCCCAGAGGATCTGAGGGTACGGGGCAGATTGTACGGAAGGAGGCGATCCCTTAAGTAGATTGGGCCCAAGCCATGGAGGGCTTTAAAGGTAACGACCAACACCTTGTACTGTGCCCGGAAACGAATAGGCAGCCAGTGGAGTGATTTCAATATAGGTGTAATATGATCACTCCTAGTTGTTCCTGTAATCGTTCAAAATTTTGTCACCCTAGGCAGCTGCCTAGTTCACCTATATGAATAAGCCAGCCCTGACTCTATGGTCAACTTCTGGCAGAATTGCTCTGGAGGACCTAGAGATTTCTAGAGAGAACATATGAATCAAATCCACAAGTAATCAAATCCGCAGAAGTCAAAGCTGCAGATGTGGAGGGTCAGCTGAATAACCTTGCTTGCTGCAAGTAAGATCTGAACTAGTCACCTACAACACATGTGTCTTTGCTCTAAATCTGGCTGGTGCATAGTTGAATCCAGCTTGCTGTCTTTTAAGCATGATTTGCTTCTGCTTGAGCTGGAACAAATAGTTTGACCTTACAGGATGTGACCCAGGAGGGGTACAGGGAAGACTGTCAGCAGGCTTGCAAGTGGAAATCCACACAATAGCAAATAGCTGTTCTTGACAGCCTTTGGATGGCAGACACAATGAGGAAGCTTTCTTTTCCCATGGCTGAAGCTACTGCACTGGCCATCAGGCTGAAAATTACTGTACTTCTCCAAGAGAAAGCCTTTAAATCTCTAGCAAAGATGGTGGGGGAGACCAGACTTTCACCATCTTCTCTCCCCCGCACCCCCTCCCCACCGCATGTTGGAGACAAGCAAAAAGCATTTTAATTCCCTGAAGCCTTGGGTTGCCCTTCCTTTCACCTCCCTCTCCTGCTGCTGCAAACTAACTAAACAGAACAACTGTGAGAACAGGATGCTGTGTTTCTCTCCACCCAACTCATGTTTAGGTTTTCTATTCCATTTTTAGCTGCTTGCGTAATCATCAAGCTCCGCAATCTTAAATGTTGCACACATGTGTGTGGTAGAACAAATCAATTTAATAGTTGTGTGGAAAATATTGGAGAAAGTGGAGTGCTAGTACAGTAATGTATGTTTGTAAATGGTACAAATCGTCTCCATGTATGAGACTATCATGTGAAATTTCCCTGAAACTGGCAACTTAGTGCTGGAGTGGGGCATTTTGTCCATAGGGGAAGGAGCTTATGAAGTGTAGTTATTTTTAAGTATTTCTGTCCCAATATAGCTTATGAATGAAGATTGAAACAATGGAGTATATAATGGGTGAGCAATTTCTTTGAGGGCTGCTGACACAGGTGTGGTTCCTTCACCCCTCTCTCTCTTTATTTAAAGGATTATCAGGTCCGTCAGTCTGTATATGTTAGGAATTCCCTAAAGTCCACCAGCTATGTCACCTGAGCTTACAAAATAGGGACAATAGTATTCTCCTAACAGCTACACATAACATTCCCCTTAAGAAGCATTGGAATTTCAGAATATTTGACATGGGGAAATAAGCATGAAAGAAAAGGTAAAATTTATTAAGCTATTTCTTTACATTATCAAAACAGAAACATGTACATGTATTTTCACTTCCCTTGAGGAGGATGACAGACATATCAGTATAGGCACATTCTTACCTATTGTATGTAAGGAATCAAACCTCTTACATCATATTGGAACACCATATTCATCTTAGGAAACATCACTAAGAAGCAGTCATACAGGTTTATATTGGAAAGGAACTATTACCAGGATTCTCAGGCATGGTACTTATCTCTGGAACAGCATTGTAGATGTAACTGTTTATACACAGCCATAGTGCAGTGGCCGAAGTGGTCAAGAGACCATTTGGCTTTATCTGGTCTAGTGTCATCTTACCTAGTATATCTACACATCCACTTATCAGGAATGACTTTTTCCTGGTTTTCTGTTATCAGCCAATGCATGACGAGTTTTGCTGGTCTTTTGTCCTCAGCCAATTAGACAAGCCTTTGATAGACCATTTATTCAATTGGAAATGAGATTTTATACGCCTTTTGACTCATCTTATTGTACAAGACGGCTGCTTTTCCGGTCACAGTAGACATTAACTGGACACCATTAAATATTGCAAGTGCACAGTTGATAGCATCATGTATGACTCAACATGGTTAAGAACTACGGTATCTATTAGACCTTTTCAGATAATTATTTTTTCTCTCACGCGGGAACACTTGTCTGTATTTACCTTACTTTGACCTGTTACAGACTGCCAAAATAAAGCTGCTTCGGGTCTCTTTGGAGGTATGCTGTTTAAATGATGCATGCATGCTAAGAATCCGGAAGCTGCACCAAAGCTGCCCTCCAGTGCTTAGGAATGGTGTGTGGCTTTGGTGCGACCTCCAGACTCTTAGGACCCATGCATCATTTAAATAGCATACCTCCAAAGAGACCCGAAGCAGCTTTATTTTGGCAGTCTGTAACAGGCCTTTGTCTTATATTTTGAGTCGGCTTGGCTAAACACCCAGAATCAAATTGTAAGCCTGTGCTATCTGGCACACACAGACTTGTGACATTTTACTCTCTGGGGGCATGGGACACACTTCTTCCATACTTCTTTCAAATATACATGTTTGAGGGCATTGAATTTTGAAAGATATACACCAAGATAGTGGAACAGATTCTCCTCCTGACCTTCCCCCCCAACACACACACACACAGAGGAGACATGCTAAGAGCTGCATCCGGCTGCTGCTGAAATCACCATGGTGGCAAAGACTAACCTTTGTGCCTATCCTTTCACTTTTAAAAGAGGTTCCATACAGCAAGAGTAATAGTACCCCTGGAAACATTCCTGAAGCACTGTTTATACCCAAAGACTACTATTGCTTCCAGAAGTATTCCAGGAGAGTAATTAGCCTCTCAGAGAAGGTATATGGGCCATTTTCACAGTAAAAAAAAAATAAATTCCCTGCACTGGGTGACCAGATGTCCTCTTTTTCCACGGTAAATCCTACATTTCAACCTTCTGTGTGGAGGAATTCTAAAATGTCCTCCATTTTGAGCATGACAAGCCCATTGAGTAACACAACTGTTCCCCTTCAAGAAATGTGTCTGCTTGGAAGCTTGTCCTTGCTGAACCCTTCTAAAGTTCTTTTTCCTAGGAGCAGCAGAAGACAAAACTTGCCCCCAGAATTCAGAGTGCATTTGTTTCTTAGAGAGGAAAAGAACAGCAAATGTGTTAGGCAGTGCACATGTTGAAATGGTTCCCCCCCCCTTTTATTTCAGTGCAATAGACAAAAGAAAGGAAAATTGAAATGGCGATTCACTCAAGGATTTGTTGCTAGTAAAGTACAATTTTAAGCATTTGTCTTTCTCAGAGTTCTATAAATATACTTCACATTGAGGGCCAGCATGGTGTAATGGTTTGAGCACTGGACCAGGACACCAGGAAGTCAGGGTTTGAATCCTGATTTGGCCACTGGGTGACTTTGGGCAAGTCACACTCTCTCAGCCTCAAACGATGCCAGTAGCAAAGCCCCTCTGAAGAAACTTACCAAGAAAAACCTATGATAGGTTAATAATAATAATAAGGTTAATAATAATAATAACAACAACAACAAATTTTATTTATATCCCGCCTCTTCCCATAGGATCGAGGCGGCTTACAGTCACAGTAAAATGCAATACAATAATAAAATCCAATACACAAATAAAATACAAATAACTCAAGTGATTTATACAGTATAAATAAATCCCCCCTTCCCTCCTTACATATGTAACATAATTTCTAATATAATAATAAAAAATAAAATCAGTAATTAAAAGGATTTGATAAAACCAATCAAGAGGTGGATATCTTAGATAACCAGTAGGAGGAAATCACAGGATAGTATCAGTGGGGTGATCGAGTGTATTATTCAGGGAAGGCCTGTCAGAAGAGATCCATCTTGATGGCCTTTTTAAAGCCATCAAGTGTAGTACTGTAATATGTTGGATCTCCTCCGACAGGCCATAGTTGGGGAGCGGTAGATGAAAAGGCCCTCTGGGTAACTGCTGACAGTCTGGGCTTTATCGGCTGCAGTAGGTTTTTCCCAGAGGACCTAAGGGTCACTATAAGTAGGAAATGATTTGAAAGCACACAACAACAAGCTGACAAGGCATTTTAATGAAAATAAGTTCATCAGAAAAATACAGCTGAGTACATAATAAAATATGGTATATGTAATATAGCTATAAATAAACCACATGAAATGAATGTATATTTATATCAGTGTTTTGAGCATCTATTTTGTAATGCCCTACATGTTGTGGTGCCTTGTTCTCTTTTGTGGGTATGGCATCTGGTCACCCTGTACCCACCATAGTGATTTCATTGGAGAGGTAGGGGTCACATGTAGCCTTCAGGTCAAATCATTCCCCATCCTTAAAATTGTTGAGAGCACTTCCCAGTAGCTGTCAAAATCACAGCAGAAACTAACCTCTTTCCCAGGGCCGGCTGTAGGTATTTGGCCACCCTAGGCGAGAAATATTTTGGCGCACACACAACACCAGTAGCACCTCAAAGTGTAGGGAAAATGTAGGACATGATGTAGGACAAAATGGAAGGCAAATTGTAGGACGGAGGAGGAGGAAAAGGATGAGGGAGAGAAATAAAAAGAAGAGGAGAAAGAAGAAAAGGAGGAGAAAGAAGAAGGAGAATAGGAAAAAGAAGATTAAAAAAGAAGAGGGGAGGAAGAAGCGGAGGAGCAGGAGGAAGAGAAATAAGAAGGGCCCAGGCCAAAAACAAACTCCAACTCCCAGGAGGGGAGGGGAGCATGCCAGAGAGAGACAGACTTAGGCTGCATTTACATTGGAGAAATCACTCGGTTTGGCACTGCTTTTAAGCATCCTGGCTTAAGGCTATGGCATTCTGGGAATTGGAGTATTGTGGGCCCAACTCCCAGAATTCCATAGCCTTGAGCCAGAAACGAGTTAAAGCGGTGCCAAACCGGGTTATCTCTCCAGTGTGGATGCAGACTGGAAGGCCCACACCACCAACACCAGGCAGAGAGCCCTTGGCCCTTACCTCCTCCAGTCAAGCACCTTTTGCAGCTGCTCCAAGCAGCTCTTTATCTGCTGCTCCAAGTAGTTCTCTCCCTGCTGCTAGCTACTGGTCGCCTCATCCTCTGCTCCCTCCCTCCCTCCGTCTCTAACTTCATTGCACGGGCCCTGGAACGGGCCCGTTGTATGCTGAAAAGGGGGTGTTCTGGGAACATAATGGTCCCCAGAAAGCATTTTACTACACGGAGGAACGCCGCAGCTGTCCCCGGACGTTCCAATCACATCCCTGCTCCGTTCCAGGGGGCATGATTTGGGAGAACTGTTCAAAAGCGTTCTCTCAAATTGCGCCCCCTGGAACGGAGCGGGGATGCGATTGGAACGGCCAGTGGCAGCTGCGGCGTTCCTCCGTGCAGTAAAATGCATTCTGGGAACTATCATGTTCCCAGAACACCCCCTTTTCAGCACACAAGAGGCCTGTTCCAGGGCCCATGCAAAGTCTCTCTCTGCCTGGCTCTATTTTACCTCCTTGCCACTCTGCCCCCTCCGCCCCCCTCAAGTTTTGTGCCCTAGGCAACTGCCTAGGTCGCCTATATGGACAAGCCAGCCCTGCTCTTTCCCCATTTTATTCTAATTTTAATAGATGTAAAAGGATTGTTTCACAAATACCATGCTTTAGATGTCAAGACAAACCTTTCTTTTGTTCACAGTGGAACATAGTGGAGCTCATGTTCAAGAATCAAAAATTTCAATCAGGATGTTTCACATGAGTTTGCAAGCTTCTTTTGTTACCAGAATCTGTACTTCAAACCAAATTGACATCAAGAATGACAAGTGAAGATTGAGAATGCCATTCCCATTTTCAAAGCATCTTTCAGTGAAAAGAACCCATCATTTTTGGCTACCCTTGCTATATAATTAATCAGCTTTGAAAGGAGAAAGAGCACCGTTAACTTGTGTTTTAATGTCTGCTTTTCTTCTGCAGAGAAACAGAGAGAGTTGGCTCGGAAGGGGTCTCTGAAAAATGGTAACATGGGGAGCCCAGTCAACCAGCAACCCAAAAAGAACAACGTCATGGCCCGAACAAGGTACATTTTCTAATAGCAACAAAGAGTTTAGTATCTGAATTATACCTTTTTTTATTCATGCACGGTTTGCTGAGAAGTCAAGATAGGACAGCAGCCATTGGCGTAGATACTTTAAAAAGTGATTAGACAAATTCATTGTCAGGGATGATGGGAGTTGTAGCTCTTCACCTCTGGCTCTAAATCCTCACCTTGTTATGCAGCAGAGCTGACCAGCTTTGATCAGTGGTTAATGCTTTTCTTCCAAGCAGCAGAGTTTCAGAGAATAGGCTGAAGACCCTGACAAGCTCTCCAAGCCTTCTCACTCTTCTTCCTCAGATGTCTCCAAACTTCTCCAGGATTCTGCTGGCTCTTGTATCTTCACTCAAGACACCAGACAACTCAGTAGTCTTATATAAAAGATCGACTTTATTCTACTATATACATATACTATATGCCCTACAAATCACAATCTCTACAATCTCCAATACTCCACAATATCCCCAAACTACTCCAACTACCCACACAAAACATTGGCAAACATTGCAATTATTATAGCCATTGTTAATCACCACCCACTAGTCAGTTTCCACCCAGTGGGTGTGTACATTCATTTTGATTGGTTCACATAGTTCAACCCACACTGAAGACCAACCCAAGTATTTCATCATTTTACCTTGTACAGTTAATGAATCTCAGGTGTTTCCAATTGTACATTCTATAATTCTGTCCTTGACTTTCAAGACTTCTAAATTACATTAGCTTTTTCACCTGTGTAGCTTCTTAATTGCTCTTGCTTAGTCATTGTGACTTTCACATACATATTTTATTTCTATTACTGTATATCCCATGTTGCATTTTCCTTAACATTCATGGCTGATCATCTTTGTCAGTATATGGTTTTTCAGGAACTAAAAAGAGTCAGGAAAGGAGTCTAGCAGCACCTTTAAGACTAACAGACTCATCAGCAGAACAAACAAAATCAATGGATCTTAAATGTGCTCCTTATTTTTATTTTACGTATTTCAATCTGAATGAAGCTTACAAATGAACATTAAAACAATAGCATATATAATGGATGAGCAGTTTCCTGCTCGAGTTGAGTTGTCTCCTCAAGTAAAAGGTCCTGCCAGACCCAGAGCAGTAGATATAGATGTACATGCCAGACAATTAAAGGCTTTCCCTTTGGCATTTTCCTCCTCGTTTTTCTTTTCAGAAGTTTGCTTTTGTAATATTTTGGCTTCTCAGTAACCTTCCAGACAGTTCATATGGTTTTTGAGCTCTTGTTGGAATAATAACAATCCCAGCTCAGTTTCAAGAATGTCCTTTCTTTGAGCATTAAACACTCTTGGGAATGAAAGGAGAGTTTTGTACAGCTGAAGTTGGTTCTAAAAGGGGTTTAAATGCTGTGGAATGTGTTCAAAAATGGGATGATTGAGTAGTAATTATGATTTTTATCAAATCATGAATGGAAAAATAATTAATCTCAGGAAAATTTAATAGCCCCATTGTATATTTTATAAATGAAGTGTACTATGTTAGAGGATGAGAGTTTTAGTTAGACCTCCTACAAAGATAAAGAATAAGCCAAAGGATAAGCCTGCACTTCTTTTTTGAATTTGGTTATACAGTCAGTCCTCCATATCCACGGATTATTTATGCACAGATTCAACCATCTATGATTTGAAAATATTTTTTAAAAGTATAAATTGCCAAAAGCAATCCTTGATTTTCCCATTTTATATAAGGGACAACATTTTACTATATATTTTTATTTAATGGAACTTGAACATCCATGGATTTTGGTATCCATACGGGGTACTGGAACCACACCCCAGTGAACACAAAGGACCCATTATATGAGAAAAGCATTTTGGGAGAAATTCACAAGTGAGCAAATATTCCTGAGAAAGTAGAGCCATTGTTGCCATTACTTGACCTAAGTCATGTTGTTAGCCCTGTTAGCCCCCCCCCCAGTCCTCACCCCTATTTTCTCCCCTTTTTAGGTGGGGGCACAAGAATATCCCAGTGGGTCAACTGATTCTCCTGGAATAGGCCTCTGGAAC
>NC_056523.1:330329454-330386382 GCF_019175285.1 Sceloporus undulatus | reverse complement strand
TTTTCTTCAATTTCAGGCTGGTTGTACCTAACAAAGGCTATTCCTCATTAGATCAAAGTCCTGATGAAAAGCCATTGGTAGCACTGGACACAGACAGGTATATGGTCTGATTGCTATATAGGGCGTTAAGTATGATGTGCCTATGGTAAAATGTAGTGGTTGCTTTTCTAGGAATCTTTTCCTGTATCTCAGTTCACTATAGTCAGATTAATCTTGCTGGGCAACACAGCCCAGACTCTCAGTCTCTGTCTGTAAAAAATATAAACAGAAGGGTGTATTGTTTGTTTGTTTGTTTGTTTTTTGCAAGCTGGGGCAAGTGAATAAAATGTTGAGCATGATATGCTTTGTGCACAAAAATATTTTTATAGCACCTCTGCCATGTGAGCCTAGGATGATGGGAGTTGTAGTAGAGTACAATTGAAAGGCACCAGGTATGGGGAGGCTATTTTAAATTTGTAAACATGTCTTCTGATAAAAAAGGAAGGAAGAAGAGAAAAGGAAATGTGGCAAAAACTTTAAAATTAACCTATTTTTATTTTAACATGAGCTTTTGTTGATATAAACCTACTTTTTCAGATTCAGAGTAGTATTAAGGCCTCAGGTATAAAGCATATTTATACAGTTTTGGTAGTGATATAGAATGTAATAGGAACACCTGTTACATTCTATCCCACTCCCCCAACTGTATAAATAAGTTTTATACCTGAGGCCTTAATATCACACTGAAGTAGCTGGTGTGCTGTAGAGGATTGTCTCTTACCCACTGAGTTCCCTTTATTCATTGTTCTTTCTCTTCCTCTACAGTGATGATGACTTTGACATGTCCAGATATTCTTCCTCGGGATATTCTTCAGCTGAGGTGAGTTCTGGTCCCATCAACTCCTTTGTATAAATCTTCTCCATTTCCTGAAGAGAAAGAGACTTTAACACTGAACTATGGTTGTTTTTTAAAGACAGCATACCTCGGTGTTAGTTTTCCTTGGCTGAAATATGGGGTCCGGCTGACCTTTCTGCACCCTAAATCGAGACAATGGCCTGAGGAACCTAATATAGTTCCATCACAGCTGGCCAGTACCTGGATGGTACATCACCTGTTTGCATACAGAAGATCCCAGGTTCTTGGATTAACAGGGTTGTAAAGGATCTTTTGCCTAGTACTTCAACCTTAACCTTCCCTTTGGTGTCTTCCACATATTTTAGACTAACATAGCTGGCTGTGAGGTTGTTGGAGTTTTAGTCCTAGACAGAGATTTTCTTCTCAGCCAGGCTAACTAGATGTTGAGGATCACACTCCTGACACTGGACACATGATGTGTATTGAAATGTAACATCCCTCTAATATCCGCTTCTTAAAATACTGACCAGATGGTTTTTGGAGCATTTCAGCCAATCTTTGTTAGTTAGGGGAGATGTTGTTCTTTGATCCATTGTTTGACTTGTTGAATCTTTGTCTGCAGCAGATCAACCAGGACTTGAACATCCAGCTGCTAAAAGATGGGTATCGGTTAGACGAGATCCCAGACGACGAGGACCTCGACCTCATTCCCCCAAAGTCGGTCAACCCCACTTGCATGTGCTGTCAAGCCACCTCCTCCACTGCCTGCCACATTCAGTAACGAAATGAGGGAAGCCTGGCGAGGGGAGATCAGTGCTTTCCACTATAACTGTAAAACTTAACAGCCATTGCTTCCTCCTATGGTAGGACGTGCACCTCTTTGTGTTCATGGAGCCAGGAGAAACCAAAAAGGGGAAAAAAACAAATAATAATAATAATAATCATTTTATGATCCTCTTCTCATTTTAAAAATTTTAAAACTACACTGAAATGAGCTGTGAGGTGCTAGGAGTGGATCCTTGGTCAAGTGCATATTTTAGATCCTCTTGGCCCTGGGCCCAGCTTCTAAGATTCCTGTACAGGATTTGGAGTGGGTGTGGGAGTCAGATGAGCTTGCTTCAGGTATCCCTACCTGCCATTGTTCATTCCATCTGCAGGAGCTGAAGTCAGAGTCTGAAAAGCCTCTGCCCAGGCAGGGAATAATGGAGTGAAATTCATTTTTAATGGTCTGGCCCTGATATGGAAGATAGGAGTAGGAATGGAGGATCATTGATAACGTCTAGTTGGTGAGGTGGAATTGACTTTTTAAAAAAAGTGATGGTGGTATTTGCAGCATGCTTCCAAATAAGTAAAACTAACCATAGTAAAAATGCAGCACACAGTCTAGTAAGAGTATACAAAATTGCAGCCTACCCATACCTAGTTGAGTTTACTTTATGTTTGCAGTCTCGAACCCTAGCAATGTGAACGCTCATGTAGTCTGACAGGATTGTGCTGTCACCTAAAATTCCCATGATTGGAAAGTTGAGCAGAAGAGTTTGTATGGCTCTGGTGAGCAGATGGAACTTTTTTCTTGATCCTTTCATGTCCAGTAAGAGGTTTTTCAAAGGGTGGAATGCCATGCCTTTCTTGAGCAAAACCAGAGTTCTCTAGATCTGCAGTTCCAGTTCCTGCCCTGCATGGGGCTTACTGTATGTCAGAGCCAGGAGGAGCTGTGATGTGTTTATAACAGGACTCTACATTCAAGGGAAGGTGCCTGACCCTTTACAAGAACAAATCTCCCACCCCCAACATATTTGGGAGTGGAATTTCTGTTTAACTCTTCACCTCTCTAGAGCTAAGTGGCCAGTCCTTGGAGCTGTGCCTGCTTGATTGTCACCACACAAAACGTTAATGTCAGGAAAGGATGGTATGTTTGTGACACAGAGAAAAACAGACCACGCTTGCTGCTGTTCCTCACAACAACCGTGCCTGTGTTGCCCCTTACATTAACAAACCGGTGTGAGGAGTGCCCCTTCACTTAGCAGCATTACTAGTATAGTTAGTGCTTGGGTCAAATGTTTCTCCAGCATGCATATGACAAGGGACCATAAGTGCTAAAAAGGAGCAATACAGGAAAAAATGGTTTGACTTTTCTTCTGCCCCATCCACTCTCCTTTCTGAAGATGGGCTGTATCATGCTTTGTGACTGCATAGTTAAGTTCTTTTTTATAAAAATAAAAATCAGTACAAGCCCTGTTCAGAAGGCTCTGTTACTCAAGCTTCAAGTGCCATTCACTCTTGACAGAATAGATGGCCCCTGTTCCTGTCAATGCCAAGTTTTCTGCCTTGAGTAGAACATCCATTCCACCCTTGTGAATAGTACTTGTGAATAGTTACAAGTGTATTAGCTTCCCCCTCATAAGCACAAAAAGTGGCCTGTAGTCTCTTTCTACCCAGTATGGTGTTGCAGCCTATGGAGACTACATATTCCAACATGCTACACAAGTCAGACATTTATAGATCAATCCCTAGGTTTTGTGAAGCAGAGTTGGATGTGGGGTCTCCGTCCTGGCAGTTATCGCAGAATAGCAGAAATAAGAAGTTTTTTTAAAAAAATAATTAGCACACTCATGTTTTGGAAATTGGTGACATCTATTCTGTGTAGCTGAGTATTTGAGATGAAGGGCCAACACAAAATCTTCTGCATCCAGCTAAAAATTAGCTGCAAATGAGGGACAAAAGCCCACCCAAGACTGAACCCTTCATTTCCTAAACTCTAACCAGAGTGAAATGATATTATCAGAAATAAAACTTGGGCCTAGGAGGATTGACTTGGAGAAAACATCTTCATCCCTTTTTAAGAGCTTCTACCTAGAGATTAAAAAGTAATCAATATCTAATTTTCACTTGTGGTTTACAATTATTAACACACATACAATCCCAGATCTTTGCTTTTGCACTACTTAACTTTTCCCTCCTCTCTCCCCTTTTGTATTTCCTTATTGTATTTTATCTTCTGCCAGGCTTCTGGATTGTGAAAGGACTATGCTTTGAACCAGAGTGAAATGTGCTAATTATGTACAGAAGAGATGAAATTGACAAATATTATTCCCATGTGCTTTCTAGTTTAACTGCAAGCTCTCCTACCTGGTGTATGTTTTCCACAAACACCAGTGATAGTATTGCTTTTGCTCATCTCCATCTTCACCAAAGTCCTTGATGGTGGCAGTTTTAATGAGGTCAGTGCAGAAACATAAAATGGGGGGGAAATTTTGGCTTCTCCTGGCTCCAAGGTTTTGTGTCTGTATGTTTCTGAGAAGGGGACAGATTCCAGTATGGAGACGATTATATTGTTGTGTTGCCATCAGGAAAGCTGAATGTATTGAAAGAGCCTTGTCAACTGTCACAGAGAGTGTCCCAACCAACCTGCTATGCTGCCATGTCCTGGGGACATTTCACACATTACAGAGGCCAACCTGGATTTTGCCACAGTGTATACTGTTAAAAGACGTTACAGTAAATCACAGCTCCCTGATGAACATACCTATAGTATGCACATACTTGCAAGCATTTGGTGCTAGTGTTTACGTACACACTTGCCATTGTAGGTGGCCATTTAAAACATCTTAGGGGTGTGCCTGAAAACTGTAACACATCAAGTAACCTTCATATGGAATGTGAAGCCACTTCTTATGAATGTGATATCATGGTTGGTAGGCCATCTGGGAAAATGGTTCAGAAAGGCTCAACCTTTCTCCCCCTTACCAAGCCTCACATATAGGTTCCAAGCACCCCCCTTTCTGTTTTAAGCATCTAAGAAGAAGAGCAACACTTAAAGCTTGCACAGATTTACTTGTCATGGAGATCCATGATGCTATTGCGGCTGAAAGGAAGGAAGCAAGGAATAAAGTCAGGAGGCTTCGGTTAGACAGAGGATACCTGAACTAATAAGAAAGTGTTGTCCCAAACAGTCCTGTCTGGCAAGAAAGTGGCATGTTCCCAGAAGATAATACTCCTCACAAGCAAAGTGGTCTTCTAGAAAGACTTGCTGTCTTGAGATAGATGCATCACAAATACCATCTAGACTGCCTTGGCTTGTATGACAGCATCACACCAAGTAACGGAGGGGCCTATTCTCACCCACGGCTAACAGGGCCATACAAATCCCTGTGAAGTTTAACTGCTGAAAATGTACATTTAAGCTGGAAGCCTTTATTAGTCGTCAGTTAGTCTTAATTGAAGGCAAGCCTCTAATTTCATGTCAATGAACTTGAATCATTGGATTTTTGTGATTGCTGCTTCTAGGATGAAATTGGGGGATTTGTGACAGTTCCCAAGTTGCTTTAGAGTCATTGTTCCACTTGTTAGTCATCTTGCTTCTTTCTTCTACTGGACAGGTGTGGAAGAGCAAGCTGCTGCAGGCACATAGTCTCTCATCACTGTGTGTGTTTCCCACACAGAGAGAGAATAAGGTCCCAGCCTTTGCAGCTGATAGAAGGTGAAGTGCCCCTACTTCATTAGGTAAGAGGATGACGTTTTGCATGCAGGTGGAGTTGTGGACTCTCTTCCTAGGCATTTACCTCATTTGCCTGGCCTACAGGTTCTGCTGTGACACTGTGCTGAATCTAGTCAGCCTTGGTGGCTGTAGAAGGACAGAAGGCAGGGAGACTTGCTGGCCAAGAAAACCTAAATTAGAAAGAAATGGGAATCTTATCATTCTCCTGTTCCAAACTAGCATCAACTTGAGTAGCTTGTGTACCTCTTATGCCCCCATCTGACAACATCCTGCCTGAGAGGCTGATAACAAATAACTGGAGATCTTGAAAGATGGTCATTTTGGCTGGGCAAGGAGGTGGAGTTGCTGCCTTAAGTCTTTGTAAGGGAGAACAAGTAGCAACAAGGGTGAACTCAATAAAGCTCAGAAGGTTCTTTAAGGGTGTACCTACTGATGCCTACCCTTGCTTCTCTTCTTCAGACAATACTCATTTCCTATAACTGGAAAACAGGAGGAGAAGATTGATTAGATACTTTCATCGAAAGACCATGGAAACAGCTGCTGCTATTACTTAGAAGCCTGTGAGTGCAGGTAGTAAAAAACTGACTCAATGAGCCATTTACATTTAACTACCCAGCTCCATAGAGACCACTACTCCAGTTTTCTGACAAGGTTGATTCAACAGCCTACCTGCCAGGATTTGCAAGAGGCAAAGGGAGAAAAGAATACTCCCAGCAGGTTGTGCAACCAAAATGTTTTTGTTGTTGCTATTTATCAGTTAGTAGTTATGGCACACATTCTAGAATTTTAGGCTTTTGATGCCTTTGCAGCACAACATCCTGACAACTAAGAGCTAAAGAAAGAGATTGAGAGATGCCGCAAGCATGGGAAATGGCAAAGCTGAATTCACAGGATCACAGGATGCTCAGCACTTGTCTAGTATGATGGCTGTTGTGTAACCATCTTGCTTGCATGTACAAACATTTCAGTTAGGAGTTCTTAACTTTATTTGTATTTGGAAAAGATGTCAAAACAGCTTCCAGCAAAGAGAGATTGTGGTTCTGCAGTCTCCTGTCATCAGAGAATCCCTTGCAAATGCTTGGCTATTTGGAAGGTTTTTATATAAGTTGTAAGGAGGCTGTGGTGGCTTAGGCAGGTTAGAATAATGCCATGAAGTTTCAGAAGAGTCACTATATCATAGCCTGACTGGCCCGTAGTCTTTCACTACATCATGGCCCAGTGTACATGGAAAGTGGCTGCTTCACAGTCTGCAAAGCGCAATTCCCCTCTTCCTTTTCCCATTCTTAGTCAGTGAGTAGTCTTCTGTTTTCCAGATCCCACCCTCCTTGTACTTTGGAAAAGAGAGGGTTGATGATGGTGACAGCTATCTTCAAGGGGAAATGGTGCTCCATCTTTTAGTTTGCCTCTTACTGATCAGCCATTCGTAATGATGCAGTAGATTCTATAGTGACTTACTGTGATCTGAGAGCCTAACATCAAGGGAGAAGAACATTATGGTACTTCTCATTAATATTCACACTGTAAACTGGCACAAAAGGCCATGTAGAGTGGCCCCCTGAGAGGAAACTCAGGTGCTTGAGAGTTCTTTCTAGTATCTCTGTACTTCTGTTGTTGTTCATCCTGATGTCTGATGTCATCTTAATTTTCCATCTTTACAGGCTCTGTTAAACTATCATAGACTGATTTTTCTGGGGTGCACTGGTGCTTCTTTTAGTCTTTGGCATGTCATGAAAAAGCCCTTGGGTGGCTTCATCAGTTTGCCCCACCTCTAAAATGCAGAAGGAGATTAATTTTTTTAACATCAGCATTCCTGCCTCTTGTGCCATGTCTTGTGTGTAGTCTTTTAGATACTGCTCTGATCAGCGCTCAGCTCAGGGTTACACATCCCATGAACAGTATGCGTGTGGAAAGCAGTGGCATCAGACCTGGAATGGAGCATCATGATAGGTGCTTAGTACTTAAATTAGGTGCTTAAACAAGTGGGGAGAAATACTAATTATCTTCTTCTTTGCTGTTATACCAGTGATGACTTGGGAGGTCTGTAAAGATTTGCTCTGATTGCACCAAATTCAGGCACATTTGGCTTTGGTGGAGTGGATCACCCTCCACTATCATTTTGGAGAATTTCATTGTTTTTTTAGAAGTACTCAGACTTTGTGTGCTCTTCAAACTCATTTACTGGGGAGCATTGCATTCAAGTGTAGCTCCACTTTCTGGGTTCTTTTTATTTGGTCCAATTCTACTCTTCCACAAGTGGTCCATGTGCAGACCCATCCAGTGAAAGGTGTGGCCCAGGTTAGATTAAAAAATGCTATCTCATTTTGGTTGACTATCTTCTTTTTTTCAAAATGGGACTACTTCACCCATGTTTCATCCAGTGGCAAAACAGGGCTTTCCTTATTTCTCCTTGCTGTAAGATCTACTCGAAGAACACCATTTCTTTGGGAGAAGGCAGGAGCTGTGCATATCTCCACTCTGTGCTGTTTGCCAAGTGATTCAGAGCACTTTCTGGAGCACCAGATGGAAGGAAGAGCCACATATGTTTTGTTGGCTTCCGTGTTATTTCTCTTTGTGCCAGGGGCAAAAAGTGACAAGTAACTGGTGAACATTGCAGAGAGGTTGGCCAGTGGAGAAGCAGCTCCTGATAGCTATGCTCACAGTATTCCATTAGCAGCTGTCCGCTCTGAAGTGTGAATCTGAAAACTCTCTTAAAGCTATCAAGAGGATCATTGCTGCACAACCTTCTTTTCCCCCTCTGCTTCTAGTCTATTAAACTTGCTTTGCTTGTTTCTCTGGCTAGGTCTGTAGACAACAGGGATCTGGTGTCTTCTCTTCTTCAGGGAGTATTATCCTTGATGCGAATGCTGGGATTGGGACTTTCCTTAGATGGGAGCCCATGGAAGCCAGCAGCCATGCCAGTTCAATCAGGCTTTGCAGTGCATGAGAAAGACAAGTTGCTGTTTTTGCACAAAGTGGAGCTAGCTTGAAAGGAATATGAAGAACCCGGAAAAGTAACTTTTGGGGACTCTGAGAAGATAGGGGTTCTTTTGCACTCTTCCCTGCTATTTCACCCCTTTCTCAGAGACAGTCTCATCCAAAAGATAGGCTCCAAACCCTTCTGAAAACCAGGGAACCTTCTTGGGCTGTGGTGCTTTTTGTGTAAAGCTGTATTGTGATAGGTTCACTTTATTTATGCGCTGTGGTGGAGATAAAGGTCCCCCCCCCGCCAAGCACAGTAAGTACAGTAGCTGTCTCAAAGATCTACAATCTGATTTCCCCAGCCACTTTTCAACACAACTGCGGCAAAATTGTAAGCAAAGAGCATGGGGCCAAAATGCCACCAAGAGGCAATCGAGTTATAATTTAGCTGTGGGAGATAAACCTTGGTATCTGTGTTCAGTGGTTAGTGCTAGAATTACAAACCTT
The DNA here is from genome assembly GCF_019175285.1 of Sceloporus undulatus. NCBI lineage: Eukaryota > Metazoa > Chordata > Lepidosauria > Squamata > Phrynosomatidae > Sceloporus > Sceloporus undulatus. Next base: position 330,377,623 of record NC_056523.1, on the reverse strand, counting down.
GTTAAATTGCACACATTCATCATTCATACATTCACATCATTAATGTGCATTAATTGTCTCCTCCCGCCACCCCGCACCCCTGCCAACAGCAGAATATCTGTGTTGAAATGACCCAGTTGGTTTCTTCTTCATTCCCACCAGAACAAGTAAATTAAATAGGGCCTGTTCAAAACATATTCCCCACCTAACTAGCCCAAAAAAACAACTACTCTGCATCGTCCAAAAGAGGTGTCCTGCAGCATGTGTTGTATAATGCCCCAAAGATTTCTGGGACTCATTTGTTGGATTGCACATAGTTTTTTCCCATGCCACTAAATATTTGGAAGCCTGAGCAAGCACTTAGGTGTATATTTGAGACAAATCAGTCTCAATGGCATCAAGAGGCTGTGGAGAATATTATTAGTGATGGCAATTTTCTCATCCACGCACCCCAGCACCTCTCCTATCCTTGACTCATTTTACTCTCTCCCAATCTATCTAGTAGCAGTCTTCTTCTCTTAACTCTCTTCAAGGGTAAGTGTGGGATTCTTTTAGAAGTCCTGGCTTAGTGGCCCATGGGCGCTTGGCTGACATGCACCTTATTGCCAACAACGGATTGATAACATCTAGCCACCTTTTAAAAATACTATTATTAATATTAATATTTTGCACACACTACTGTGCGGTTATGGGAAGTGATGGGGGAAAATGCATCACTATCGGCTAGTTCTCCTGTCCTCAGAACCAGCCGGTAGGAAGCAGCTGCTTTTTTTTTTTTTAATTTTGGAGGGGGAAAGAACCTTTTATTTGTTTGCACTATCTGTTGAACTGTCTCTTCTCCACCTCCTGCCAATAGGGCAAAGTTACCAGGGCTGCAGAAATATGACAGACACAACCCAGCACATGACCTTTATCTTGTGCCCTAAAAAATGTGCCATGATGAAGTGTATATAAACCCACTTGCAGAGCAAGTGAGATCTTCTAGCAAAGGTAGTTTACAGGAGATGAGTTTGTTGGTATTTGCCCTCCCAGCTAGAAACAGTGGCAGAAATCCTGCATCAAGTGGATATAGCATAACACTCTGTTCACTTTCCCTCTCAGTCCCTGGAAGTGACCACTTCATCTATTTCTTACTGATGGGGATGGTTGGGAAGGAGGAGGCAGTGCAGAGGGGGAAGATTCAGTTGGTCTGGGCTCATAGGTGGAAAAAAATGAAGATGTGTTGCAAGATGGAGTGCATGGTCCTTTTCTTTCCCCTCCGAACAAAGACCGACTTTTTCCTCCTCAGAATTGCGTCTTCCCTTCCCACTATTAAGGAGCAGCAGCTACTGCAGCCCTTCCTGGAGCTTGACAGCTGTGATGGAAACATTTTGGATGGGGCAGAAAGGACATGAGAACAGCCCTCCATCCCCAATCCAAAAAGAGAGAGACACGCACACGTAAACCACTAGCAGGATTCTAACCAATGTCTTGCTCTGTGCCAGTCTTTCTGGAGTGTTTCTCTTTCCCTTTGGGGCAGAAAAGGGTGACTGATTGGAGGTGTGTAAAAAATCATTTTCATTGTTCTCAAGAAAATCTCAATTCCCTGGGAGAACCTTTGTCAGCTGTTCAGACAGTGAGCCAGGTTTCAAGTTCCTGTTTGGAGCAAACAAATAGGAGGTGGTTTTCAGTCTCGATTCTCATTTGATTGGGCATTTGGGGTTTTAAAGCTGGCTCCTCTGTTTAAGAAACCTGTAAGGGGGCATCTGTCATATCGCTGCCCTTTTAATCTTGCCCTACAAATGCGGGGCTGGGAATTGTTTTGTTTTACGCCCGCTCCTAGCAAGTCAATCTCCATCTTCTCGCAAATGTCCATCTTAACTTTTTTTTTTTCTTTTGCTTTCCTAATTTAAACAATGTAGCACAGTCCTTCTTTTCCCATCATGTAGAATACTGCCTTAAACAGATCTGTTTGGCTGTGTTTTCTTTTTCTTTTCTTTTTTAAATTTACCATCAGGTTTATGTATTAATTTATTTTTGAAATGTGGTTTTTGGAAAACATGATACATGTCATGTATAATATTTTTTTAACGTTTCCATTGCAGTATTTATCATTGTTACTGGTTGTGTGTAGTGTAACAGAATTAATATTAAAAAGCATACCTATGAAAACGGCCTCTGTAGCCTTATTGTCTGCCCCTCAACCTAAGAGGGGCTTTTACAAAAAATCGTTATAATACCAGCCATTAGAGATTTGTCATCAGAGATTGGTATATTTGTAATCCTAAAACATGGGGCTTGGTTACTGTTTCACTTCTCTTGTCACCAATAATGAACAGCTAGATCCACAGAAGGTTACCTTTTGGACTATACATCTCTGAATCCAGCTCTGACCGTACTGGCTGGGGGGATTCTGGGAGTCATCGTCTGGAAGATTTTCTCCCCCCCCCCCCCCCCCAGCTTCCTTGTGCCTGACACCTGTGTGAAGAGTTTCTCCTAGCTTCCTTGCTACTTTCCCAGTTGCCCTTTGTCTCGGTTCATCTGCTACTATTGCCACCATCTCCTTCTGGGCACCACAGTTCAAATAGGATGTTGACAAGCTTGGTGCATGTCCAGAGGAGGGCAGCCAAAATTGTGAAGGGTCTGGAAATCATGCCCTATGAGGAGAAACTTAGGGAGCTGGGTATGTTTAGCCTGGAAAAGAAAATGTTAAGGGGTGATAGCCATGATTAAATATTTGAAAGGATGTCATATTGAGGATGGAGCAAGCTTGTTTTCTGCAGCTCCAGAGAGTAGGACTTGTAGCAATGGATTCAAAGTATAGAAAAAGAGATTCCACCTCAACATTAGGAAGACCTTCTTGACAGTAAGAGCTGTTCAACAGTGGAAGACATTCCCCCGGAGAGTGGTGGAGTCTCCTACTTCGGAGGTTTTTAAACAGAAGCTGGATGGTCATCATCTCTCAGGGTGCTTTGATTGTGAGTTTCCTACATGGCAGGGGGTTGAACTGGATGGCCCTTGAGTTCTCTTCTAACCCTATGACTGTGATTCTATTACAACTTCATCTGAGATTTATAACAACCAAAATTGACACAGATAGATCTGACACTGATTTTGAACATTTTAGGGCTAGTTCTTCCCCTAGGGTGCTTAATCGTGGTGCATTTCTGAGCTCAAAGGCTGCCATTAAGTTGCCTCATTTCTAACCTGTGGTGAGCACAATACAGTGGTACCCCGGGATACGAATTGATCGCGTTACGAAATTTCCGGGATACGAAAAAGTTACATTGGAAAAAACTGTTCCGGGATACGATGTTTTTTTCGGGTTACGAATTTTTTTCGGCGTGAAATTCAAACCGCAAAGCGCGGCTAGCGGCTTTCCAGCGCTAAAAAAAGCCTTTTCGGGTTGCGAAATTACTCGGGTTACGAACGGAGCCGCGGAACGAATTAATTTCGTAACCCGAGGGACTACTGTACTACAATTGCCTCTTTGACCCACCTCACAGTAGGAACATGAAAAGGTTAGGTGGTCCAGAGAAGTGCATAGCAGAATGGTTTCTGCAACCTCTCCATCCCACAGCCAGACCTTGTACTGCTGTACACTAAAGATGTAAAGAATACCTGTTAAAGTTCTCACTATCTTCTCCAAAAAAAAATGGCCAACCATTGTGAAAATTTTCATGGCATGGGACTGCATTTCTTTCAAACGCAATCACAAGAAAGTTGGATTTTACGGACAAAAGAAATAATTTGCTGGTGGTTACACTTTTTCCAGGATCATATTGTGGTGACTCAGCAGGTAATTTCTCCCCTTCCTTCAGGCCCACTGTGTCTGTTGCTTTGTTGTTGTTGTTTTCTCTGGGAACTAATGCCAAGACTAGTGTAGTTATACCACTCAAGTGTTACCAATAGGTCACTATATGCAAAAAGGTTTTCACACACAATTTTTGTTTTTGTGCCTGAAATATTTTTTTCATACAAAAGTCCCAGAGTTCAAAAGAAACCTGTGAAAAATACTCCAAAACTCTTGTACAGTCACTCAGAGGGAACAAAGCGTTGCTATTTGTTCATTCTTGCATATAAGAATGTAATAAACAAAGATTCATATCCACACTGTGTTCAGAGTAGCAGTGGATTCCTTGGAAAGCTTTTCCCTACCAAACAGCACGTTGCTGGCTGCAAGGGACCATCTTGGCCCAGGCCAGGCAAGAAGGACAATTGCTGAACACTGTACATGCCCAGTGGCTTTTGGATTCTGCCCAAAGCAGCAGCCATTGTGCTTCATATCGTGCAACAGGAATTGCTATGGCAAGCTTGTTCTTCCACCCACATACTATTGCACAGTAACTGCAGCAATAGCAATAGCATTTATATTTCTATACCACATGATAGTGAACTCTGCTCTCTCTAAGCGGTTTACAGTCTGTAAGCCAATTGCCCCCACCATGCTGGGTACTCATTTTCTCAACCTACAAAAGGATGGAAGGCTGAGTCAGCCTTGGAGCCCTGTCTGGGATCGAACTCACAACCTTGTGGCTGCAGGACCAGCATTTAACCACCAGAGCTCCTGCAACAATATCCATCTCCAAGCCAGTGTGCATCTCTCTAAATTTCCTCTTGTTTGCAGGAGCTTTATGGGCATTTGGTTTTAGCTAAACACCATTGCTAGTTCCATTTTGTGTTGCAATTCAATGAGGAGAGATCTCCTGCATACTGACTCCAAAGCAAGGGAGATTTGACCTTGTTAGGAACTTCAGAGAGATGTCCATTTTGTGAAGCACTTGTAGAGATTCCTAAACCAGAAGGTTGGGTGATGCGCAACCACTGAGCAGTTTCCCAGACTGAGAGGCTGGGGAAATTCTCTTTAGCCTCCAGTTCCCAGAATTTGGGAAGTCACAAGCCAAAAAGAGTCTCTGGCTCTAAGGTACAGTTGGAATATACTTGACAACTGACAATCTTGGCCTGTACATCATGACAACTTAAACCCACATTGGCATCTGTAACCAAGAAGTATTAATTAATTAATTAATTAATTAATGGTATTGATACCCCACCCTTCAGCCCTAAAGGCTCTCAGAGTGGCTTACAATTATTATTTTTAATAAGATAGTTAATAATAAGAAATGCATGGAGGTCTCTCGACAGAACAAATCTGATGTGGAACACTTGATGGGAAACTTCAAAAAATGGAAATTGCAGTATATCATGATTCCACTGGAGGGAGCATTTGGCAAACTCTGCAGAACAGCACTTCAAGAATCGGGTTCGAGACAGGTGTCATAGCTGCATAGGAAGACCAGGCACTGCAAAAGGTAGGACATTCAAGAAAAATGAAAAGCATTACAAACTAAAAACACCAATGTAAATAAATATAAATCAATTTCATATGGTTTATTTTACAGCTATATTACATATATTGTATTTTATTATATACTCAACTGTATTTCTCTGATGAACTTTTCTTTGCTAAAATGGTTTGCAATATACTTAGAGAACTCTGAGCAAGACAGATGCTGCAAGTTCTACTTTACTAATAACAATTGAAACTACATTTAAATTATTCCTTTCATTTGTCCTTTGTGCGGAAATTGTTGGAGAAAAGCCTTTCAAGATTTGCATTATATCCTCAAGCAGACCATGGCATAACACATTTGCAAAAATTCCCCAAGCTCTGGGTGCGAGTCTTGTCTGCTGCTGTTCCTAGGAAAAAAGGACTCTCGAAGAATCCATCCTATCCTCTATTTGCAGCGAGGACAGGCAGCCAAGTAAACATATTACTCCAAGAGGAACGGCGGATGTAGTGTTACTCAATGGGCTTCGTAGTCATACTCAAAATGAAGGATATTTTGGAAAGAAAGTTGAAATGTAGGGCATGTTGTGGAAAATGAGGAGTCCTGGTCACCTTGGGTTCCAGATGTATTCTCTGCACTCCTGGTTACCTGTGAGTTATCTTTCCCTGCGACCCCTAATTACTGCAGTCTTCTCTCTAACCTTGGCTTCCTAAGTTTCCACCATCACTTCCACAGAGTTGCTATGAACTTTATTTTTAGTGCAATCCAGGGTGGGGTGGAGTAGAGCTTCTGGGCCACTTGTAGCCCTCAAAGCTGCTTCTGTAACCTTTGGCTTCCCCAGACTTCCCATGTGGCCTTTTTATTGCCAAAAAGGATTAATTTCCCCGTCTGGAAGCTTCCAGGAGGGGCAACTCAACTTTTAAGAAGACAAAAGAAGCCCCTGTTCTGTTTAATGTTTCCCCCTTCAAAATCAGAAATGAGCTCCTAGCTACTTCGTATTTTCTTTTCATTTGTTTGGGGCAGGTTTTCTCCTCCCAGAAATTGTTAGGGGATCCTGGGAAGATTTAATTGGGAAAGAGAATACACACACACACACACTCTTACTTGTCCCTCCATATTCACTAGGGTTAGGGGCATAAGAACCCCCCGTGAATAAGGAAAAACCGCAAATAATAAAAACACCATGTTTTTACAAGAGGACACCTCTCTAGGAATCTCTAGGTCCTCCAGGGCAACAACTCTGGTCTGTGCCCAACAGACATTGACCATAGAACTGCACTGGAAGAGCTACAAATGCCTAGTAGAGTCTAGGAATCTCTAGGTCCTCCAGGGAAACTTTTAGTTAAAGTTGACCGTAGAGTTGCACAGGAGCACCTAGATATTCCTAAAGGGAAGATATTAATCAAATCCATGAATAATCAAACCCTCAAATATGGAGGGATGAGTGTGTGTGTGTGTGTGTGTGTGTGTGTGTGTGTGTGTAATTATTTCAAGGGTTGCTCTAAGGAGAAAGGCTGGTTTAGATGTTCATAGGTCCAAAACACTGCAGAAATAATCCAGTTTGAGACCGCTTTAACTGCCCTGGCTCAGTGCTAGGGAGTCCTAAGAACTGGAGTTTATTGTGGCACCAGAGCTCTCTGACAGAGAAGGCTCAATGTCCAACTCAAACTGGATTATTTCTGCATTCTGTTTTGGACCACAGTCATGTGTTTTTCAGTCCATGCAACTCCAGGAGGGTCCAAGACACATAATGGCCTGCCCACCCTGGACCAACCTCACTTGCCATTCCTTTGGTGGTGGTGGTGGTGTGTGCCTTCAAGTCATTTCCAACTTAAGGCAACCCTAAGACAAACCTATCATGGGGTTTTCTTGGCCAGATTTGTTCAGAGGAAGTTTGCCATTACTTTCCCCTGGCGCAGAGAGCATTTGACTTGTTTCATGGCCAAGCTGGGAATTGAACCCTGGTCTCTATAGTCATAGTCCAACACTCAAACCACTAGGCCATACTGGCTCTCATTCCTTGTGTATCCTGTATCTATAATAGCTGCCACTAGATGATTTGAAGCTTTAAAAATCCAACAAGAGACTTGGCTGACTGCAGCCGGGAAGAGGAACAATCCTGATAGGAAGAGTTTTCAAATCAACACTCTTCTCTTGTAGGAAAAGAGTGAAATACATGTCCTGATGATAAGAAAACAGCTAGAATGCTGCATAAGAGATGAAGAGCAAGTGTGAGATACATAGCTTGGATTGTACTATGTACCATCAAGTCAACCTCTACTTACAGAAATCCTCCCATAAATTTTTCTTGATGCGGTTTATTCACAGGATGCTTGTTATTGTCTTCTGACATAATGTGATTTACCCAATGTCACCCAAGGAGTTTCCATGAGATTTGAACCATGGCCTCCTGGACTCCTAGTCCAACATATAAACCACTACACCGTGCTAGCTCTCTTTTTGTGAGTAGTTGTGTGTTGTGATGTGCTTTCAAGTCAACTCCAGCTTGTGGGTTCAATGACACTGTAGAAATAAGGCAGTTGGACACCACTTTAACTACCATGGCTCCATCCTACAGAATCATGCGGTCTGTAGTTTGGTGCAGCACCAGCACTCTTTGGCAGAAGACTTTGTAAAAGTACAAATCCCAGGATTCCATAGGATGGAGCCACAGCACTTAGTGGTGTTCAATGGCATTATTTCTACAGTCTAGATGCACCCTAAGAAAACCCTGTCCTAGGGTTTTCTTTGCAACATTTCTCCAGAAGAGGTTGACCATTGTCTTCCTTTTAGAAACATGACTTACCCAAGGTCACCCAATGGGTTTCCATGGCTGAGGGAGGATTTGAACCCTGGTCTCCTGCAGTCCTAGTCCAACCCTCTGAGTACTACACCATGCTGGCTTGAAACAGTGTTGTTGTTGTTTTCCCCTTTGGGGTAAATTGGTATAACGGTCATAGCCTTTGGTTGCTCAGTTGCCACCATTGAATGTTTTTGTAAGAATTCTACATTTGGTTTAATTGCTTGTTCAGGGTAGAATCCTGGCCTGCCAAGCCAAAGTCTACAGAAACAGCATTGGTAAATAAACTGCTGAGTTCAATATACTACCAGATTCCAATCATGAACCTTAATGGGTTAAAAGAAAATCCACTTCAAAATGGTGGCAGGGAAGCCCTGCCCATCAGGAAACTGGGCATAGACTGCCAACAAATGACCATGACCAGCAGGTTCTCCTAGTCCTCTGGCTGGGCTGGCTTCCCTTCTTCCAAAGCCCTTGGTTCTCAGCCCCATAAATATGGGCCTGAGTGTGTCCCCGACACCCACCCACTTCTGCAGCCCTGTCCCAGCCAACTGTGACATCACCCGTGATGCAGAGGCTGGCTGCTGAGAAGGGCTGTCCTCTCCAAGAAAAAAACCCACTGGCCAATTTTGCCCCGCCATAGCAAAGAGCCCCCTCTCCCTTTGTCAACATTCACAACAACCAGAGGAGAGGGTTAGAAGATTCTCAAACTAAATGACACTGGGGCTCAAGCAACTTCTGCCGATGACGTGTACCTCGCCAACTTTCTCCATAACCAGTGTAGCCACCCTCAAGACCTCCAAAGACCTGCCTGGCTCATATTCGAGATGTTTCTCTTTGCTCGTAAAACCAAGACCCCCATCAGCACCTATACGGACTCCTACCGGCCTCCGAACACCTTGAAGAAGACCTTTGAGGACCCACCACTGGCCCTATGGAGCGAGAACAAGTTTATAACACAGGTAAAATCTCACACTCCTCAAGGCATAGCAAACAATCACAATTACTGGAGATGGGAGGCAGGGAAGAAGTGCTGGATGATGGTTTACATGTCTATACAGGTTTCTCATCCAGGGATGGGCAACCTGTAACCCTGCAGATGTTGGACTATAACTTCCAACACTCATCATTTTAGCTAAACTGACAGCAGCTGATGCCAACTGCAATCCAGCAACATCCGGAAGGACTGCAATTTGCCATTCCTGGTCAACTTTCCCCATTCCTGCCATCTTCCAAGTTTTGTTGAAGTACAATTCCCAATATCACCATGCTCCAGAACCATATGTGTAGCTTTTATCACTTCCTTTTGGTGACAGTCTGGTCCTAGAAAGCAAGACTCTCCTTCAAATTTATCAGAAGGTTCCTTGGACTGTTGTTGTAGAATAGGTCTTTGGTTCTCCACAGACTTTTCTCATTGGCTATGCTAACTGCAAGGGCTTTTAGGAGCTGTAGTCCAAAACATCTAGAGGGCCAAAGGTTCCCTTTGTCAAGACAGTTCAGCAACTCCCGAACAAGGGCTCCAGATCCACCTGGAACCTGATTGGCTCTTTGAACCATGTGTCACATGCAAATATGGTGGTGCCATGCTATGATTGTCAGCCATGACAGTCCTGAAGGGAAGCTGCCGTCCTCAAACAAATTCAAGTGCTGGGAGGAAGTTAGCCATGTCAGCATCAATGTATTGTAAAGCATAATCCAAAATACAGTGGGCCCTCCACATTCTCTGGGGCTAGGGGCACAGGACCCCTGCGAAAGTGGGAAAATGGCAAATAAAACACTACTATATTTTAACCTGAGAAAATCCCTCTCTGGGAAGATCTAGATCCTCAAGTGCAACTCTAAGGTCAACATCTGCCAGAAATTCACCGCAGAATCAGGCTGAAGGATCTACAAATCCCTAAAAAAGTGTTTTATCTAGTAATTTCTAGGTCCTGCAGCATAACTCTATGGTCAATGTCTGGCAGTGTACGCAGGAGGACCTAGAGATTCCTAGAGAGAACATATTAATCAACTCTACATAGATGCCATCAGCCAGAGAACATGGGGATGCGCCTTATACTGACTCAGACCCTCAGGTCATCTGATTAGGAGATTATCACACCAGCAGGACAACACCTGGCTGAATAAAACTACGTGTGAAAGTGATCTGGGAGTCCAAGTAGACCACAAATTGAACATGAGTCAACAGTGCGATGCGGCACTAACAAGGCCAATGCGATTTTAGCTGCATCAATAGAAGTATAGTGTCTAGATCCAGGGAAGTAATAGTGCCACTCTATTCTGCCTTGGTCAGGCCCCACCTGGAATATTGTGTCCAGTTCTGGGCACCACAATTTAAAAAGGATGTTGAGAAACTGGAACCATGTGTCCAAAGGAGGGCGACTAAAATGGTGAAGGGTCTGGAAACATGTCCTATGAGGAAAGACTAAGGGAGCTGGGAGGTTCAGCTGGAAAAGAAAGTTAAGAGTGATAGATAGTCCCTGTTTAAATACTTGAAGGGGTGTCATATTGAGGAGGGAGCAAGCTTGTTTTCTGCTGCCCAGAGACTAGGACCTGGAGCAATGGATGCAAGCTCAGGAAAAGAGATTCCACCTGAACATTAGGAGGAACTTCCTGACAGTAAGGGCTGTTCGACAGTGGAACAAACTCCCTCAATGGAGTGTAGTGGAGTCTCCTTCCTTTTAAGCAGAGGCTGGATGGCCATCTATCGGGGATGCTTTGATTGAGATTTCTTGCATGGCAGGGGTTGGACTTGATGGCCCTTGCGGTCTCTTCCAACTCTATGATTCTATGATTCTATGGCGGGGTACAGACCGCCGCTTTGCAGCGGTCTGCCGCCGCCGCCAATAGGTCCGTGGGGGAGCCGAGCCTTCAGACGGCCCAACTCCCGCGCGGACCGAAAAAAGAAGCTCCAAAATGGAGCTTCTTTTAGCGTCGCGTTTGCGACGTAGCGAGGCGCCAGGGGCGCGCTCGCTACGTCACAAGCAGCGCGACACGTCTGGACGCTGTGCGTCCAGTACGTAAGATGGCGGCGCCCGTATGAACAGGGCGCGCCATCTTGTACGTATTCAATACGTACTAGGGTTAGGGGGGTGCGGAAGCACCGCCCCTTCCTAACCCCAGTACGTATTGTATACGTACTATTTGGCGGTCTGTAAACCGCCTATGATTCTGGGATCACTCAAGTTCAGGATAAGTTCGGGGGGGGTGTCACGCAAAAGCCTTTCATATCGTACACACTGACCTGTCATTATCCTATCATTGAAGTGGCATTGCATTAATGTGAACTCCTGTTAATGCTAAATCGCCGGCAATGCCACTTCAGTGATGAGACAATGACAGGATCATCACTATGTCATTGAAAGGCTTTTGCACGATCACTATCACTCATGCTTTCTGGATGGGGACAATGTCCAGATAAGCCCACATCATATAAAAGTCCTTCCCGCAATCGTGTGGGAAGGACGGGGCAGGGACAGGACAATGACGTCCCATCCCCTGTGTGATTCTCTCCTACAGTGGTTCTCAACCTTTCATTCTGCAGATGTTTGGGGCTCCAGCTTCCAGAATCTCTGGCCATTGTCCATACAAACTGGAGCTTCTGAGATTTTAAAACTTCTGAAGGGCCAAAAGCTGAGAACCACTGCTCTGGAGAAGCCGTTGTAGTTCATTGGAGAAACGAGAAGCCAGGTAGTCACTTAGCAGTCTGAAGATCAAGAGCCAGGATACCAGTCAGAACCAGGGAACCAAAACCAAATGGAGGGGGGGCACAGAAGAATAGTCTGGATTCAGGAACAAGGCTAAGTCTGTGAGCTAGCTTAGATATCTCTCACCAAGTGAGACATGCCTCTAGCAGCCATAGAGCATTTGTTGCCTGCCTTATCTAGGGAGACTAATTGTCCAGTGCAACAGCTGAGGCCACACCAATGGAGCTGCAGGTGTGCAAGCTTTTCCCCAAACATGCCAGTTCTGCTAGTGTCTCTGAGGGAGATGCCACTATGCCCAGAACTGAACTGAGGACTTTTGCAAACACATTACAGGCTGAGTCTCTCTTAATCCAAAATGCCAAAATCTGAAATTCTCCAAAATCCCAAACGTTTGGAGCTACAGAACAAGTAGTGTAGTATGTACATTTGCAAGGCGGGAGAGGATGTGAGGCTGGATTGCCACCACCATCCCACAGGTGGAAACTAGTGGCTGGAGGCTTCCCAGAGATGATCTGCCCAGTAATCAGATCCCTTATATGAAATAAAATGGTTCAGCATTTGCAGGCTGCAGAGAGAGAGAGAAATGAGGGTGCTGGTGGTGGCAGTGCTCCTAGTCCAGTGATGGTAAACCTTTTATAGACCGAGTGCCCAAACTGCAACCCAGACCCCACTTATTTATTGCAAAGTGCCACATCCCTCTGGCTTTCTAGTAAGACACTCTGGCAAACTCTGTGCTAGGGCGACAGCATGTGTGCCCACAGAGAGGGCTCCAAGTGCCAACTCTGGCACGCGTGCCATAGGTTTGCCATCACTGTCCTAGTCCTTCATTCATAAGAAGCAGGTGGCTGGCAAATATTCCAAAATCCAAAAATACCCCAAATCCAAACCACATCCAGTCCCAAGCATTTCGGATAAGAGAGACTCAACCTGTATATACTTTTCCCAAAGGACACTGGTGTTGTCCAGGTCAGAGGGCAGCAAATCTGTCCTAGGTGTTATTTCAGACTTAAGAAGCTATCCAAGGTACTGAAACCTAGCCCAAAAAGATCCAGCACCTTGGACAGCTCTTTGAAAGTTCAAGTTTCGTTGTGAGCTTTTAAGTTAATTCTGACTCCGAGGGTTTTCTTGGCCAGGTTTGTTCAGAGATTTGCCATTTCCTTCTTCTCAGCCTGAGAGAAGGTGACTTGCCCAAAGTCACACAAGTAGGTTTCTGTGGCTGAGGCGGGATTTCAGCCTTAGTCCTCTGGACTCCTTGTCCAACATTCAATCCAGCTACATCATGCAGGTGCTCTGCCTTTTGTGCAGGTTTGCACAACTTTCCACCACACAACATACTCTTCCCATACTAGCAGTGTGGTGCAAGGCATGCATTGAGGCCAACTGCCCTTGCAAGGAACGAGCTTGTGACTTCTGGGAGACTGGGGGACAAAGGGATGTGTGTCAACTCCTTCAAAACCTTCCTTTTCCACATTGTACCTCACCTTTATTCAGCTGTAATATAAATTGCAGTATATGCAATTTCAAACTCAGGCAGATAGATCTTTTATTCTTGCCTATAACCAAGCCCAAGCATGTTTGGAACAATTGCCTCTTTCTTCCCTGTCTACCTTCCTTGGCTTCCTCACCTTCATTTATTGCTTTTTCTGTACCCCATTGTTAGACTGCAAACTCCTCAGGGAAGGGACCTGTCCTTGTATGCTTTGATAAAGCATAATCCACATCCACATTAAGAGATTCCAGCTCAGCTGCACAAGTTCCATGTTTGTCCCACTCATGTTTCCAGAAATGGGTGTGATTTGGATGAATAGTTTACCGCACCATCCCTGGAGTCATCCTCATCTGTGCCAATGGATGGAGGCACTCAGACAGAGTACTCTCTGCCATTAATTTGAAACACTTACTGTTATTATGTGTCGTCAAATCGGATTTTATTTATGATAACTTTATGAACAAGTGTTTTCCAAGAGATCCTGTTTCTTGCAGCCATGCTCTGGTCTTGTAAACCTAGGGTTGTAGTATGCAACTCTAATGTTACACAGTTGTGTATGTGTCTTGATGTTGTGTGCCATCATGTCAGCTTCAACTTATGGTGGCTCTCTGAATTAAAGACTCCAAGAGACCTCATGGTCATCCACAGCCCTGCTCAGGCCTTGAAAAACTCAGGGCAGACGTGGCTTCTTTCATGAAGTCAATCCACTTGTAATGCACTCTTCCTCTTTTCCAACTGTCTTCTACTTTACTGATCATTATCATCTTTTCTGCCATTATCTCATGTCCTCTCATGATGTGTCAATGTGGGTCCTTTGCTCTTGGCTTATGGATTTGTCTTTTTTGTTGATCTGTGGAATCCACAGAACCCTCTTCCGGCACTACATTTCAGATGAGTGGATTCTCTTCCCATCAACTTTGTCCACTGCCTGGCTTTCAAAACCATATATAGGCACTGAAAAATTGAAATACACCAGATACATATGGTATGGGCAGCGGCAGCAAAAAAGGAAAAAGTGGACATGATAGCTAGAAAAAGAGGCAGGCAAGCATTAGAGAAAAGCAGCCCCTGGAAGAAGTGGAACCGCCACCATAATGCACCAAAATGATCCCATCCCATTAAAGTAATTGAACGGTCAGTAGATAGATTAAATAAGTAGGTATGTAAAGGGTATAAAACCTGGAAACCAATCTGTGAAAATGCCTGTAAAAATAGCTTAAATGTCCTTTCAAAGGCAATATTTAAAACTAACATCACCTATTACACAAAGAAAATTAGATTGTTCTTTCTGTGACATCTATTCCCTTTGAAATGCACCATGTTGCTACAGTCTAATTATGTGAAAGAGTCCTTTGTTACAGATACCCATGTGGCTTGCAAATGGCTTCCCTCCCAAGGTCTGTCTTTCCAAACATTCAGTCATAATCAGGATATTAAGGCCTAAATTTAGGTATTAGTCCTAGCTGGAGGAGACCCATTTAAACCAGTGGGATTTATTGAAGTGCTGAGCTGTGATTTAGCAATTGATTCAATAGGTTTACTCTTGCTGGTAGTAGCAAGTTGGATTTAGACAGTAACAAAGCATCTTAGTCCCAGTTTGGAAATCCAAATTCTAAATACACAGTATTGTGAAATCAGGGGGGGTTTTTAAATTATTTTTTTTACATCCTGACATCTCAGAACAGTAAAATGGGAATGAGGCTGTTGGCATTGGAGACTTGGCTCTGAGCCTGGTTCCCAGATCAGTTTTCAAAGAAAAGACCTCCTTCTCTTTTTTAATAATAATAATAAGTATTATTATTTAGTAATGGTCCAGAGATCACATAATTTTAAAATGTAGCCTAGTCACTGCTGAATCATGGGCTTTGCAGTAGCCAGCAAACTTGTTTCAACACAGGAGTTGCATGCTCCTTATAACCAGACTCATCAGTTTGTGGTGAGGCCTGGAAGTGGGCAACTCTTTGCTCACCCCAGCATTACAGTTACCATTTCAGCAACCTAACATGCACCTGTTTCAGCCCATTGCAGCTGGGGAAACAGCCGTGTGGGGCTACAAGCTTGTTTTGTTTTCATGTACAATGAGCCTTTGGTATCTGTGAGAGGTTGGTTTCAGGACTCCCCATGGATACCAAAATCCATGGATGCTCAAGTCCCATTACATACAATGGCTACTAAAATGGTGCCCCTTATCTAAAATAGCAAAATCAAGGATTGCTGTTTGGAATTATTATCTTTTAATATTTTCAAGCCGTGAACAGTTGAATCTGTGGATGCAGAATCCGTGAATATGGTGTGCCAATTGTGTTTATATTCCACATTTTTGGAAGAACTGGGACTTAAAGCAGCTTCCTTTTGTGCCCACCTTTTGCTTTTTTGGAAGCAAAATAGTTGGACACAGACCAGGTTTCAGAACAGTCAGTCTACTTTGGCAGGTAGTTATTTGCCATCAAGTTGGCTTTAACAACCCTCTGAACAAGAGACCTTTAAGAGAGCTGGTCATCCACACTTTGGCTCAGGTCTGGCCAGCTCAGGGCAGCATGGGTTCCTTGATGGAATCAATCCCTCTGCAATTATGCCTTGCTCTTTTCTTTCAGCCTTCCACTTTCATCAGCATGGTTGTCTTTTTCAACGTCATCTTATGATGTGTCCAAAGTACAATAACCTCAGTTTGATCATTTTGGCTCCTAGGGAGACTTCAGAATTGAACTGCTCTTGGATCCATTTATTTGTCTTATTGGCAGGCCATGGTATTGACAGAACTCTCCTCCAGCCCACATTTCAAATGAGTTAATTCTCTTCCTATCAGCTTTCTGCATTGTCCACAACCATACATAGAAATGGGAAATACTATGGCATGGATGATCCTGACTACAGCATTCAATTATATGTCTTTAGGCTTGAGAATCTTATCTAATTCCTTCATAGCTGTTTTTCCAAGCTCTAGGACATATCTACACAGGCCATTAACACTGGTTCTCCCTCGCCCTCACATCACACTGTGCACATGACACAGGGTCAAAAGCCCTGAGTTGAGTGTGGAATGTCTTCATGGGGGAAGGCCAGTTCCACACTGAATCTGGGCCATCCCTTCCTTAAACCGAATTTTAAGAACTCCAGGAAAATCCAGAGCATTCTGCAGCAATGCCAGGCGGCTGTCTACTTGTGTGTCCTGCTGTGCCACTCAGCACTGCCATCACTGGCACAAGTCACTTCCTCTGAGATCGCAATGAAGCACCCAGGCATGTGGTCAGCACTGGGCACCTCGCTTTTAACCTTGGAGGGAGCAACTTGGGTCAACATGGTGACAGCAGATGGCACAATGGGATGCCCATGTAGACAGCTGCCCAGCATCACTGAAGAGTACCCATGTAAGGGGGAATTCAGGGCAGATTTGGGACCAGAATACTCCGGGAGGAGCATGGAATATTCTGGCCATTGTACACCTGTCCCTAATCATTTTCTGATTTCTTTTGATGGAAGAAGCTCTTACCACCTTTTTTATTCCAACACTGGAGGAAAGTAAATTTTCTCAACTACAGCTTCCAGAATCTGGGGGCAATAAAAGCCAAGGGAAAAGAGTTTTTTGTTCTTAAGTTTTCCCCATGACAGTGTCACCTCTACTCTGTCTTGGGATTGTTATTCAGACAGTAAAAATAATCCAGGTAGAATCTGGGCTGAATCTTTGTTATTCAGATGCATTTCATATTCATCTGATTAGGTTTGGGGGAGGCTTCCAAAAAACCCCACTTAACCCAGGATAATCTATGTCGGGGGATTTTCGAGTTTTTCTAAAAGATTCGCATTCTCGGCTGTGTGAATAACTGATGTGAATAAACCCAGGATAAACTGGGATAAAACTCTTGAACATGCTCCAAATACATTCATATCATCAACATATAACTTCATAAAGTGCTCCTAGAGATGCGCATAGGGGCGGTTCCATAGTGTGACCAACAAACCTGGAATGCTTGAGTGAGATTATTTGCATAGATGTGCTAAAAACAACAACATGCGTGTGACCCCTTGCACCCCTTTCTCTCTTTTTGACCAGCTGCCTTATAGCTGCCCTCCCTGACTGTGACATCAGGCCTGATGCGAGCAGGGCTTCTTGTGTCAGGAGGAGGAGGAGAGTTTGGAGAGCCATTAGTAGTTTGTTACTAGAATACAAAGGTCCCCCATTTTTATTTTCTTAGGGGTCAGAGGGTGGTGTGGGTTTTTGACTGTGGATTCCTAGCTTAGTGTGATGCCCATAAGTCCCTTTTGCAAGGAAACCTAGAAAAGATTAGAGTTTAGGTCCAAGGCAGAGTCTTTGAGGAAAAGCCAAGTTGTTGGAAAGATGTTTGTCTTTGCACACAAAACTGACACTCCCATCAGCACTTACACGGAGTCCTACCGGGCGCCGCGCGTCACCACAGACACCTACGAGGAGCCCTCTCTCAAGGCATTCGAAACAAATCCCCACCTTGCCAAGGTAAATCAGCATCCATGTGCCTGGAGGTACATGCCCAGGTGTGCGCAGCATGAATGAGAGTTTGTTCAAGTAGAATTCAAAGACATAGCCATGTTGGACTGGGAATTCAGTGTACAAAGGGATCCTGTAGCACCTTTGAGACTAAATGACAATTGATAACGTGTTTGAAGGTGTTTTCTTTTACGGTTTACTGTCTATTAGTATTCCAAGATGTTTTAATTTTATCATTTGTTTGGCTTTTAGATTGTATACCACAGGCGGACTTTTAATTGCATTTGGCTGTCATTACGTAAAGTGCTGTGAAAATTTACAGTGCTGTATAAGTCAAATTTAATAATAATAATATAATAAATTATTATTATTATTATTATTATTATTATTATTATTATTATTAGGAACCTTTGGAAGTGGTTCTATGGATGTAGAACTGATGGACATTTGGTCTTGGACAGTATTTAAAACACGAGGGACCAATTCCCATATCACAGGGCTGACTGGTTTAAACCAGGTTGGTTTAAACCAAGGTTTAAAGCTCGGTTTAAAGCAAATGACTTTTTAAAAAAAATAAAAGAACACTCCTTTTTTTAAAAAAATTGATTATTTGTATATATAAAACCTCTTTTTTCAGAGATTTTTAAACAGAGGCTGGATGGACATCTGTCAGGAATGCTTTGGTTGTGTATTCCTGCAAGGCAGGAGGTCTCTTCCAAAATTATGAATCTATGGATGGAGAGAGAGAGAGAGAGAGAGATCACAGTAAAAGTCTGCCCATTATTAGATGATAGATAGATAGATAGATAGATAGATAGATAGATAGATAGATAGATAGATAGATAGATAGATCGTCTAGCTGTTATTACTATTTTCCAACCCTCTTACTGGAACAACAATGATTGTTTGAATTTAAACATTTTAACTTTACCAGTTTATTAGCCATTGTTCATGGTTAGACCTGTATCCTGTGTCAATGGCTTCCTTTTAATCCCTTTATTTTAAAGTGTAAGAAACGCCTTTCAGAAACAAATCCTTCTGTTAACATAAGTTCAGCCAAAACAACTTACTTTTGAAAAGCACTTTTAAAAAAAACATTATTATTTAAGCTCATGGCATCTGAATTTTGCTACTTAATTTATTGATTGAGTCCTGTATTGGTGTAGTCTTGTACTGCTATATATAGGCTATCAATGTCTATATAATTCCCAAGGTTTTATTGAAAGATGTAAATAATATCAAAACCTAATAACTTGGGGCTGTTAATATTAGAAAGCATTAAAATATAGTTGATGAAGATTTCTAATATTTTGGACTACTTATTTCTTTTATACCCCCATCTCTCCTGTGTTTTGGA
Source organism: Sceloporus undulatus (assembly GCF_019175285.1). Lineage (NCBI taxonomy): Eukaryota > Metazoa > Chordata > Lepidosauria > Squamata > Phrynosomatidae > Sceloporus > Sceloporus undulatus. The sequence goes on along the minus strand of NC_056523.1, from coordinate 330,358,559 downwards.
TTCTAGATTTATTCTTTATTTATTTTTGAATACCTGTAGTTGCATTTGCATACATAATGAGTTATCTTGGAGATGGGACCCAAATCTAAACACAAAATTCATTTATGTTTCATATACACCTTATAGACATGCCTGAAAGTAATTTTGTAAAAAGTGGAATATAAATCAATAAGATCAATCAATCAGTCAAACAAACAATCTATTGTATACACTCCAACATACATGTATGCAGTAGATTGATTGATTGACCCAGTAATTGACCCATTGATCCATTAGTACATCAACCCAGGTTTTAGAGGTCAAATTTTCAACTAAAATTTCTAGATTTATACATTCTAGGAATTGTAGTCAAAAATTTGAGCTAAAAAACCTGAATTTATGTATGAATGGGTCAATGAATCAAGTGTCCTTTAACTCCAATCCAAAAAGGGTCCATCCCCTTTGACTAGCATGGCAAAAGGCAAGAGCTGAGTCTATCCTGGCAGAACCTAAAAGAAGCACCAACCCCTTCTCTCCACTGCAGCACCACTCCTGGACTTCTGCAATGCCTGTGTGGGGAAATGGCGACGCTTTGGCACTTCCCTTCAAAGGCATGCCAAGAGGAATCAGGCTTTGAAGGATTTGAATAAGACATTTGGGTATGTTTGTCAGCTTTTCTGGGTTAAAAATCAGGCAAAGTTATCAGATTAAAATTAAAGGCTGTAATCACTGCTAATGTAACCGCCATCTGCCCTTGACTTATATGTGAGATCAACTTGTAGTTGAGTATATATGGTATTATATATCTATCTATTACATATCTATTGATCAATTGATTGATCAATGCGTTATGAATGAATGAATTAATGAAAATTTATTTCTATGCCGCTATTCCTACATAGATCATAGCGGTTTACAACATTATCTCTGTATTGGGTGTTTCCTTGCTACCGCAGGTTGCTTTGGAGCAGCTACTGTAGACTGTTTTCTGTTCAAAGCAGAGTTTGGAAAAGTTTATTTGTTTGGACTATATCACTCACCTGACCTTAAAAAGCATTACTTGCAAAGTGTTTAAAAACACAGCTGGGAAAAGCTTCCCTTTGTAATAGAAATCTCACCAAAAAAAACCCAACAACAAACAGTTCTTTGAGGAAACAGGATTGATTGGCAGAGGACCCAGAAGTCTGAGAATTCAAAGTTTATTTTTCAGTTGTCGACAAAGGAAAAACGTTCTTAGTAGAAATCTATGTTCCCAAAAACCCAAGACCCCAAACAGTCCAAAATGCCTTGATTTTATAGTCAATTACACAAAGAGCTTCTTTATTGCATCTTATTGGCTAATTACAGTTCTAACATACAGCTTTCTTGCAATCAGAACAAAGGCACATGCATACATTGGGGCTGCATTCCATCCATGGCTCTCACCCTCCTAACCTTCAGCAGGAGCTTCGGAGCCTCCTTATCTGGAATTATGGCTTCAACAGTGCCAGGCACCCCTCAAGGCTATTTACTCAGGTCAGCCTGTGCTTCTTCATGCCTCTGCTCTAATCCTTGTTTATAAGTCTTGGGGCCTTAATTTAAAATGCTTAATTCTATTGACCAAACTGACTCCATCTTTCTATAATCTATTATAGCAGAAAATTCACCCATTACACCTTTCCCTCTTCCCTCCATTTAAAACAGAAGATAGAAAATTTAATTTTCAACCACAGAAATACAGTATGCCCTTCATATATGCGGGGGATCTGTTTTGGACCCCCCCACACACATAAGGGAAAAATGCAGGACCTCAAGTCCCGTTGTTTTCTATGGCGGCGCACACCTGCACACCACAGGCACATATGCCATTAAAAGTGCCAGGACTTGCAGTCTGCATGACCTTGAGTATGGCACAGGGACGCTGTATTTTTTTTCTTTTCCTAGACTTGGTGTTTTTCACTTTAATTAATGTTCTGGGCATCTGTGTGGTCGACACTTAATGTAACATGCTTAAACAGGGAGGAAGAATCTTAGGACTTCATCACTTGTGCCCAGAATTTTAACAGGATAAAAGTGTCTTTGGTACTCATCACACAACGTCGTGTCCACCCTGCTCCTGCCTTGCATTCACTTGTGACTGCAGTGCACCTTTTTATTGATGGGGAAAACCCATCAATGGGCTCTCAATCTCATTGGTATTCTGTTCCTGCCTTCGTGCAATAGGCCCCTTCTGCTGCAGTTCCTCTTCTTGGGCAGTTACAAGGTGTGAGTGGGCATGATTCTGCTCCTCTCCCGCTCTCCCCCTTTCAGCAATCGTAGTGGCCAACACCTTCCCAAAGCGGGCTGCTGCGTGCAAATTCACACCCCTGGGTGATCTTAGGCAAGTTACACTCTCTCAGCCTCAGAGGAAGGCAAAACCCTTCTGAACAAATATTACCAAGAAAACCCTGTGATAGCATCACCTTTGGGTTGCCATAAGTTGGAAAGGACTTGAAGGCACACAGCAACAACAGGATGGGGGTTAACCTTGAGCTCCTGAGAGGAAGAGTGAGATAAAATAAAAAACGAATAAAGGATGTTACCATCCATAAAACCAGGCGTGGACAACTGTCACAGGAGTCTCATTGCCTCTCCTCTGAGAAAATGTGGAGGGCTGTACCCCTCTACAGTATAAAAAAAAAATGCTTTTAAAGGTCCCACAACATCCTCTAGTGAGCATTTTCACAATGTTTTTGTCCCCCTTGGTCAGTTTAGGGCCAACGAAGGCCTTTTCTTATAACAGGAAGTGATCCCAAAGTCACTTACTGTGCCCATTTTTTCAAAAAGGAATCTCCTGCATAAAAAAATGGTGCAGCAGGTCCAATCATGTGGCAAAAATGCCCTCCATTCATTTTAGAGCACATTCAGGGGTCAAAAAACTGGAAGGTGACCCCTCTGTGGTGCTGTAAGGGCCACAAAAACAATTCTGGGGGTTGCACTTTGATGACTTCTCAAAAGCCATGCATAAAGTGTATAGATGGACCCACATGCATGTTCAAACCACACCCTGCAATACATCCATGGATTGTCTTTCTCCCTTGCAGGGTTTGACTGTGCCCAGAGTGGACCACCCAGTTGACCAAAACCACCTGGAGAAGATGGTCAAGAGGGCAGTGGAGGAATACTCGTATAGGAACTCAATAGAGCCATCAGCTTACCGGCCGTACAAATATTGGGTGACCCGGGAAGAAGGTACAATGGACCCTTGGTATCCTTTGGGCCTAGGATCCCATGACTCCAGACCTAGCAATCACCCTGCCCTGATTTGTAGTTTTGGGAGACATAGTGGGTGTTTGGTATTTTCTGGGATTTGATTCCAGAACCCCCCTGGATGCTCAAGTCCCATTAAATACAGTGATGTAATAAAATAGTGTCCTTTATATAAAATGACAAAATCAAGGTTTGCTTTTTGGGAGATATATAATACTTTCAAATACATATAATATATAAAAATATTATGTTATATCATATTATATATTATTTTCAAACTGTGGATGGTTGAATCTGTGGATGGAGAATCCATAGGTAAAGAGGGCTGACTTTAATTCAGTGGCCAGGCCTTGTTTCTTCTGCACCTGAGCTAGCAACCGCACCTCTCCTGAATGAATGTATTTGAGCCCAGTACCAGAGAGAGGCAACTCTGTGCTCCAGCGGTCAAATTTCTTTAAAAAGTAGCCTTCAGGCCACGTCTGGTTTGCCAGACGCACCTTGAGCCCTTCTTCTCTCCCACCTACATATTTCCATAACTATCTCTCTTCACCTTTTTCTGCAGCCAATATTAGCAACTCCTCTCTGTTGTGCTGAGGGTGTCCCAAAATTTGGAAATGTTACTTTTTTGGACTACAATTCCCATACTATGCTCCTAGTCCCTGGTGAATAGCTACTTCTTGTACGCTTCTTCTAATCCTCTAACCTGGCAGGGAAACCATGCAGATATACAGACGTTGCTGGACCCCACCGTTGGCTAGGGTTTGGGGGATTTCCAGTCTGATCACCTTGGGAGAGATATATGATACCCCCTCTTTAGCCTGTGTCCAGTACCCTGTGGTATGTCTGCCCATGCATTGCTAGAGTCCCTACTTTCTAGCAAACCATGGCTTCCATCCTCTGCTCCTTGGTTACCCATTTGCCTTTGATCTGACCACCTTTGGGCCTTCAAAATCCTCTTCTCTTTTTAAATCGCAGAGAAATTCAACCCAGTCTTCATTGGTGACGACAGGTATGCAACGTGGCGAACTGGGCCGTACAACAGCGCGGCATGGAACAGATACACCACCTACCTTCCACGGATCCCTAAGGTAACCCCTGACAGATTTGACAACAACTTGTTATGGGGGGTGGGGAACAAGCTGGTCCTATCATTATGTAGCATGGGTTGGCTGCCTCAGTTAGCAGATGGAGACTGTTGTAGAAGATCAGCAATGTTACTTACTTCATTCTTATTTTAATACAGTGAGCACACCATGTTCGTTAGGGTTAAAGGTGCAGGACCCCCCCCCCCCCGGAAAGTAAGAAAACTGCAAATATTCTGTGAACTATTTTTTTTTAATCTGAAGAAAATAACTCTCTAGGAATCTCTAGGTCCTCCAGCACAACCCTGTGGTCAACATCCAGCAGAAGCTGACCATAGAATCATGCTGGAACACCAGAGAAGTGTTTTATCTAGGAATCTGTAGATCCTCCAGCATAATACTATGGTCCACCTCCGGTAGAATCATGCTGGAGGATGTAGAGATTCCTCTAGAGAACATATTAATTGAATTAAATTAAAACTACAAATTCCAGATTTCCATCACACTGAGCCATGGCTCAGCAGTGTCATTAATTCTTCAGTGTTGATGCAGTCAAAGTTCAGCTTTGCACTGGGATTCTGGAGCCCAAGGTTGAAGTAACTGCTCAGTCATGGAAACCCACTGGTGACCTTGGACAAGTGGCACTCTCTCGATCTCAAGGGTAAAGCACCTCTGGCTGAATCAAGCCATAAATCAGAAACAACTTAAAGGTGCACGACAACAAACAACAGGTTTTCCAGTTATTATTATTTTATTTTGTTAAAGGCTGTATTTCAGAGGAAGGAATTGGCAAAACCACCTCTTTGGATTCCTTGCCTAAGAAAAAACTATGAAATTCATGGGGCTGCCATAAGTCTGCTGGCAACTTGAAGGCACAAAGGCACACATATGATGTTCTGTGCAACTGTACTAGATCCCTAAGGTGTCATGCTTGATGCTGTCCGCAGGCCCACCCCAGAACACCATAAGGGTCACCCCTCAGGTTTAGACCCTGATATATCAAGGCTTGGGACAGTCTTGAGGTAGGAACCCTAACATCCACCACTCACCCTCTTGGTTGTTGTTGTTTTGTGCCTTCAAGTCATTTCCGGCAAACCTACCACGGGGGTTTCTTGGCTAGTTTCTTCAGAGGGGGATTGCCATTGCCATCCTTCAAGATTGAGAGGGTATGACTTACCCAAGGTCACCCAGTAGGTTTCCATGGCCAAACACAAATTCCTGGCCTCCTGAGTTGTAACCCAACGCTCAAACCACTATACAACGCTGGCTCTCCTCACCCTCTGTATTGAGGTCGCAATGTACCCATTCCTACTTCCAGCATAAACGAACTCACGTGTTGCAACCTTGCCTTCCAGGAGGCTGGGATGGAGACCATACTTCGTGGGATGCCCATGCAGTACCCTCCGAAACCAGAGCGTCTCAACAACTACGGTAACTAAGCCACAGTCTCTTTTTACTGTAAGGACCAAGGAGAAGGGGAATCAAAGGCCATCCAGAAGTTGCCAAACTGTCAAGTACAGCAGCCCACTCACCAACATAGTCAATGGGGGGAATGCTGGACATCTGCATACCCTCCCACATTTCTCAGATGAAAATCAGGTTGCATATGGCCACAGAACAGCAGAGTAGCACACGTTATTAATGAGGAAGAATGCCTAAGCTGAGAAAGGATGCAGCAGTTTGTTTCTGCCCAGGCCTACTGGAAAGGGAAAGATTCCACCTCTCTCTTCTCTCCCTGCTACGGAGTTAATGGGGTATAAATTACTTTTGCCTTTTGAACTCACTTTGCAGCAAAATAACTAAGCTGAGGACCAAGGGGGGAAGTGGGAGCAGGAAGGAGAAACTGGGACGTTTTAAAAGCCACTGAAAAAGTGGGACAGCAGAGGATTAATTGGGACTTTCCCTTCCCAACTGGGATAGTTGAAGGGTGTACATCTGGAGAACCATACAATCTCCACTTCTGATGTTGAGAAAAGTAAGAGGGATGCATAAAGAGGGGGAAGAGTTGTTATCCAAGTAAGGATCTGAAGATAAAAAGGCAGCAGCGGTGGCTGAAACCATTTGGGAAATGTTTCCCACCCCACCTCTATTCCCCTGGTACTGGGTGTAAAAATAGCATAAAATCATTTGACCACTAGCTATCCTTTAAAAATATCCCCCAGATGGACATCTGTTGTGGAGCAAATGAAACAAGCAGTTTGTAGCCCAGGCCCTGTGCCCTATGGGTCAGAGTTGACACACTGAATCAATTGTTGACCAGTGAGTCAATACACAGATAAATCCCATCTATTCAGTGGGTCTGCTCTACTTGGGAAGAAGAATCAGCTGTGCAACTCTTCACACATACCCCAGAAATAGCTGAAAGGTGGGAGAAGCGACAAACCAGATTACGACAATGGCAAAGGGAGAAAGAGGACTTTAACCTTTTTGCCTCCATTATGGTCTCAATCAAAGTAATGGCTCACTACCGCTGCTGCTTGCAATGGGCAGAAAAGTCTCACCGACAATGCAAGTGAAAACAGCTCATTCTAATCAGAACAATTTTGGAGGAATAAAGGGTGACATACCCTTCCACTGTACGTGGTCCCAATCCAACATCCACTGCTAGGAAGGGTTCATTTCAATAATGAGTATACATGCCATGTGTCGTTTGCTCCTTATTTCACATTCCATGCAAAGCCTGGAAAAGTTACCTTGCTGGACTATGACTCCCATTCCTCCTGCTAGCAGGCATGTTGTTGTCCACCAAGATCACATTTCTCAGCTTTGCCTAGATTAAGCGGGACACTGCTGCCATTTTGTGATCTCCTCCCTGATCACTGAGAAAGACCAGATCTGACAAAGGCATACAATGGGGGAGGGCTAGAAAAAATTGGTGCTGCCATCTTTGAAGTCCCATATAGTCCAGCATCCTCTGTCCAGTGGTGGCTTGCAAGCCAGCTGTCTCTGGGAAGTTCACATTTGAGACAGAGAAGTGGTGTTGTTCTCCAAAAAAATTGATTTTAGAGTTATCGTGCCTCTTAACATGGAGGTTCTCCTTAGCTACCCTGGTCCCCATTACTATTTGTAAGTCTGTTATCATCAGTGATTCTGGATAATCCCCTTTGGAAGTTGTCTAAGCTGGCAACCAGTCCTAAAAAGTTGACTTGATTCCTGTAAGCCAGAACTCCCTTGGGTGAACCTGCATCCCAGTCCCGTTGACTTGACTCTCACAGGTGACCCTACGCCTTGTTGACTTGACTTCCTTGGGTGACCCTGAGTTTTTACCCTGTTAACCTGGTTGTTTTTAAATTCAAGATGATGACTTCCTTTGCTGACCCCAAATCTTGTTTACATGATCCTGAGTCCCATTGAATGTACCTTTTTGGATGACCCCAAGTCCCATTGATATGAATCGTATGGGTGGCATTGAATCCCATTGACTTTACTTCCTTGGGGGGCCCTGAGTCATGTAGATGCAACTTTCATGAGTTAACCTGTGTCCTTGTTAACCTGACTCCTATCATGGCCTCCTGAGCGGTAACCCCTTCTGCTCACCCTTCCCTAGTTCCCCAGGGCACAAGCTCTGCCCTCTTTCATTACCTCCCCTCACCCAGCCCTCCCCATTACCTTCAGAACGGGAAGTCGTGGTGAACATGTTGAACAGCTTGTCTCGGAAGCAGCTGCCATCCATCCAGCATCACTACACCATTCCGGGAAGGATGCCCTACCAAGGTTACTACAGCCCCTGCACTGGACGCCACTACTGCTTGCGAGGCATGGATTACTATGTGGACGGAGCCCCCACAAATGAGAGGCAGATCAGCCAACTAGTTGAGAAGATTGTAAGGTTCGGAGGGTTCTGCAACCCACACACCCCTCACCCAGCTCTTACTTTGGGATTCTCAAGGGTTGGAGATCAGCAGAGAAGGGGTGGGTTCAAAGAGGGCCAGACAGGCATTTGTTTTTCACAACCAGAGACACAAAAATATGTAAAGAGACCTTGTAACACCTTTGAAACTAACCAGAGAGAAGATGTTGTAGCATAAACTTTCATAGACTTTGTCTTGCATGCATCTGAGGAAGTAGACCAAGGCTGCATCTGCACTGCAGAATAAATGCAGTTCTGACACTGCTTTAATTGCCATAGCTCAATGCTCTGGGATCCGTGGTGTTGTGAGCTATTTAGCCTTCTCTATCACAGAACTCTGATGCCCACAACAAATTACAAATCCCAGGATTCCATAGCATGGCAGTTAAAGCAATGTCAAACTGCATTATTTCTGCAATGCAGATGCAGCCCAAGTCTATGAAAGTTCATGCTACAACATCTTTTGCCCATGCAAAGGGATCTTGTAGCATCTTTGAAATTAACTGAAAGAAAGAAGTTGGTGGCATGATCTTTCGTAGACTTCAGCCTACTTCTTGAGATGAATGAAGAAGCAGGCTGACAAAGCTCATGCTGCCTACTTCTTTCTTTCAGCTAGTCTGAAATGTCTTGCAAGATCCCTTTGCATGGGTGAAAGATGTTGTAGCATGAGCTTTCATTGACTTGGGCTGCATCTGCACTGCAGAAATAATGCAGTTTGACATCGCTATACATGCTGATTTTCCAGACTAACACAGCTATATCTGAAATCTTTCACCTTGATGCTACAAGATCCCTTGGCATACTGATAGTCCAGACTAGCAAGGCTATGTCTCTGAAATCTATGGACACAAAAGGTTATTGTAAGAAAAGCTAGAATGGTGTAGTGGTCTTTGTGTCGGATTAGTTAATCCAGGGTTTCAATCCCCCTCAGCCATGGAAACCCACTAGGTGACCTTGGGCAAATCATATTCACCTTTATCACTAGAGAATGGCAATGCCAAACTTCCTCTGAATAAATATTGCCAATGAAACCACTATTAGTGCTCCTCACTGCAGAAATAATCCAGATTGACACCACTTTAACTGCCATGGCTCAGTGCTATGGAATTCTGGAGACTGTAGTTTGTTGTGGCAACAGAGTGGAAGGGACTGACCCTCCCAGCAGCCACCACCGCTGGAGGAGGCAGTGCCAGTCTCCAAGAGGTCTGTTTGGGCTCCAGCATGGCTGCAACCATGCCAAAGACCAAACAGAAGAGACTGCCGTGGCTGCTGTGCAAGTGGGAACGGGATGCGACACCCTTTCTCACTTGCCCAGCAGCCACAGTGGGTAACCACCCCACTAGGTGGGAACTCCCTCTTGGGTGTCTTCCGGTGCAGTCCACAGCCCATGTGGATAATTTTGGAAGATTTCGGATATTGGGATTCCAGTTAAGGGAGACTCAACCTGTAGTTACTAGTTACTATTGCGGATGTTGCTGATGTTGTTGTTGTTGCTCCCTCTTTTCTGCAAAAGCAGAAATGAAGTAAAATACAGTCGTCCCTCCATTTTCACAGGGGATCCGTTCCAGACACACACACTCCGTGAAAATGGAAAACCTCAGATATTCAAGCCCTATTGGCTTGAATGGCCATACACTCCTGTGCATGCCATTTCAACCCTCCCCACTTGCTGGTCTGCGAGGGACTGAGACCGCGGACGCGAAGTCCATGAAAATGGAGAGACAACTGTATAGTTAAAACCCATAACAAATCAGCATTAAAATGGAATTAAACGATTGGTAACATTTTTAAAAAAAACTGTTGAAAACATACAATTAAAACTAATACAGAGCTGCATAAAAACAGCAGAATTTAAAACACGCAGCCCTTATTGGTTTACAGACTGTAAACTGCTTAGAGAGTGCTGAGTTCACTATGAAGCAGTATGGAAGCGTAAATGCTATTGCTAAACATTATATTGCTATTGAAAGACTCTCTTTTTAATTTAAAAAGAAAAACAAACAACTATCAGTTCTCTAAAGCTTGTTAGAATAAAAGCCCTTTGCCTGCTGATGGAAGTAGAGCAATGAGGGGATTGTTCTAGATGCTTCAAGAAGGGTGTTCTGGAACCTGGTAGCAGCCATGTAGGCAGCTGTGAAAGGTGGATGATTTCTGTTGGGCACAGAAAGTTGGATAACACTTCCCCACAGGTTTTACAATTACTGCCTCCTCTTCATGCTTTGCATACTGTTGGGGGAAGAGAAGAACATGCAAAACTCTCCTTTGTCGGCATGCAAACCCTCTTTTCCCAATACATGGAAAGCTCCTTTGCTAACCTTTTAAAGTCCTCCTTCTCCAAGATTGTCACCTTTGACAGCATGCAAATGCTCTTTTGTCAGCTCCTTTGCCAATTTTTTTTTCTTTTTTCATTTTTGGCCCAAAACTGCTTTGCCAACCTGCAATTTTTTTATTCTGCCAGCATGCAAAACTCTGCATTGCCAACCTCCCACACCAGCCCTTTGCCAACCTTAAAAATAACCCAAATCCCTGTTGCTTTGGCAACATGCAAAATGCCCCTTTGCAGGACTTTTTACCAGCATGTAAAGTTGCCAGCATGCAAAATTCTCCTTTGCCAGTATGTAAAACTTACATTTGACAACCTACAAAACACACGTTTACCAAGATGCAAAACGCTGTTTTGCTAGCCTGCAAAACACTGCTTTGCCAGCCTGAAAACCACTCCTCGCAAGATTCACCTTTACTAGCCTGCGAAATTCTCCTTTATCAACATGCAAAGCAGGTGCGTCTTTTGCTGCTTTTAACTGCAGCCTCTTCTTTTCTTTTTCTCCTTCTTCCAGGAGTTTCCCATACTACGACCACCACCAAGAGATGATGCTCTGTGCACACATGCCCAGCCTGCTTCCATCTTTCCCGTATATGAACCTTAGGTAAGGAACCACTCAAAATGGTTTCAGTTACATAGTTTGATCCCTGCGGAAAAGGTTAGCGCATGTAGTTGTGACTCTTCTTCCCACACCCATTGAATGTAATGCTGTTGTATTTCCATCAACACGGCTGTTCTGTTTGACACTAGTTCCACCAAATGGCTGTCAAGGATAATGGGCTTTTTCCAAAAAAGATGCTGTGCATAATAAGCATGCAGAGATTCTTGTCAAAAAGAGTCCATGCTCCTTCACGTGGCTAATATGTGGTCCCAGTTAATTAAGGAACACATGTTAATCCATGGAGTTATTCTATAAAAAGTAATCCGCCTTTACTTTGGGGAGTTTGTCCTGGTGGGAAAGGACCATTTCATTCCTAAGGTGTCTGTACATGATCAGTACTTCTCACAAAATGTGTCCTTGGGTGCAGTTTGACACCACTTTAATTGCCATGGGTCCATCTGAATGAAATTTGGGATTTGTAGTTCTGGAGGCACCAGCACTCCTTGGCAGAGTAGGCTAAAGACTTTGTAAAATGGCAAATCCCTGGATTCCCCAGGATGGCGCTACAGCCCTTAAAGTGCCTTCAGATTATTTAAAGATAGCTGTTTCATATCCTCACTCAAGCTGTTGCCACACTGCGGAATTAATGCAGCTTGACACTACTTTGACTACCATGGCCCAGCTGGCCAAAATGGCAAATGTTATTAATGAGGAGGGAGAGAAGGATACTCAATTTGGCAGAGGTTGTAACAGTTTGCTTTTACCTGAGTCTGTTGGGAAGGGCAAGAGTCTACCTCCTCTCCTCTCCCCATGCTGAGTAGAGTGCAAACTACTATTGCACTTAGGAGTAGGGTTGGCTTTGTAGCAGCTGAAGTAAGTGGAGGACAAAGAAAGTGGGAGGAAGAGCAAGAAGCTGGGGCATTTTAAAAGCAGCCGGAAAGGTGGGACAACAGAAAATTTAATCGGGACTTTAGATCTTATCACACCAGAGGAATCCCAAACCAAAACGGGATTTTGAACGTAGAAAAAAACTGCAAATGCAGGAAGTTTATCACACGCATTTCTGCAAAAGTGAAATAACAGGAAAATAAAAGGGGACAAAAATTGGCAGCTTTTTATTTTGGGGAACTTCAGAAAGTAAAAAGCTGTCATTTTTGTCCCTTTTATGTTCTCTTTATTTTCGCATTATTTCACTTTTGGAGAAACATTGTGTGATAAACTTCTTGCATTTGCAAGTTTTTTCTCCTTTAAATCCCGTTTCTCAGTGGGATTCCTCTAGTGTGTTGAGGTCCTTTGACTTCCAAATTGGAGGGTATGCTGTGGGCTCAGCAAAAACTGGCTGGGAATGGAGATTGTAAGGCAGAGGGGGCAACACCAGAGGCTCCAGCAACCAATTTGTCATCCCTAGAAAATGATGGGGAATTGCCCCCATTTTTCAGCATTGCTCCACAAAAACTGCCATGAGGGCTGTAAATGGCCCACAGTCTGCACCTTGGCCACTTCTAGCGTAAGGCAAAAATTGTGCTCTCTGGAACCACACTGACTTTTTCATTCTCTCTGGCAGATGGGACACAAGCCATTTCAAGAGGACTGGAGGGGCCCAGAGAGACAGCTATATCATCCACCCGGAGTTTGTGTCGGAGTCTTACCCAAGCCCACCATGTTGGTAGTAAAGAGACGAGACAAGCTGGCATTAAAATTGCTGCTGGTAACTATGAGCATCGTCTCTGTTCTTTTCTTGGTGTAAAGGACTTCCTTCATTCATGGGTGTAGCAAGACAGTTTTCAGCAGGGGGCAGAAACTAAAATGGGTGAGGTGGCATTGGTCACTATACATACATAAATTTGGACATTGGTCACTATAAAAGAGCTTCCTATTGGGAAAGGTTTTCAAGGGTAATGACATAAATAAGCCCCAATCAATGCTTTTTAATTAGAAAGTAGCCAGTGTAGTGTGTTTAAACACTGAATTTTGACTCTCAACACCAGGATTTGAATTCCCACTTAAACACGGAAACCCACTGGGTGACTTTGGGCAAGTCATATTCTCTCAGCCTTATAGAAAGGCAAAGGCAAACCCACTCTGAACAAATCTTGCCAGGAAAACCCCTCGTGACCTTAGGGTTGCCATAAGTTGAAGACAAGTTAAAAGCACACAACAACAGCAGCAACAACAACAAACATTGTGAAGCTAAAAGAAAGAAGAAATCGGTCTAAAATACAATATTTTCTACATGCAAAACAGTTGTGTAAACCAAATATCAGGGATTAGGAGGTAAATGCACATTGCACAAGTCATTCTACTGTTAATAAAGTCTAAAGTGCCATAATTATTCTGCAAACTTGGAGAGAAACATACTTGAAATTCCTTCAGTTAGGCTACTTCCAAAATCTGCAGTTCCTAAATCTGCTTTTCACTGATGAAGCATTGACTGCCTCCATGGTGTTCAACCCATGTGTCAAAGCCAAAGATGAATTTTCAGACATTGCTGTAGAGGCACCAACAGTGAGTACTCTAGCATACAAAATATGCTCACAAGGAAAGGTTTCCTTGTACGTGTAAATTCATGAAGTATTAGTGTTGCAGGTTTTGCCCATCCTTTTCTTTGGGTGCCTAATTTGTATCTTGAAATGTTCAATTGTAACACTTGGAATTTGGGGACTGAAAGGAAATTTCATGGCAGGCAGAAATTAGGGTTAGGGTTAGGGTTTTAATGTGGGGCAGTGGCCTAATTTGCTCCCTCTATAGCTGTATACAGGCTTCATTATCATCCCATCACCCAAAGCTTTGGAGATTAGCAGATGAGGGATGAAACATCCTTGTCACATCCTTTTCCCGTTCTTATAGCGTGATTGCGAGAAGATTTTCATATGACATCATGCTTAACCCATCATTATCCCATCCAGAAAGCGCAATTGACCGCAATCACATGAAAGACTTTCAAACGACATCACGCAGATCCGTCATTGTCCTGTCATCGAAGTGGCATTGCTTGGAATTTTGCACTAACAGAAGTTCAAATTAATGCAATGGCACTTCAATGATGGAACAATAGCATTTCAATCGGAAAGCCTTTCGCGGGATTACAGTCAAAGACAGGATAAAGATGGGGGAGCAATCTCGTCTGTGTGTGATAATCTCCTTTCACCTCCTCCAACATACAAGTAGGATTGGGGAGATGAGGATATCCAGCCCCAGGTCTCTTTCATAGTATCGTGGGCCCTCCACATTTGCCCTGGGGCAGCCTGGAGGTGTAGGACCCCAGTGAAAGTAGAAAAACAACAACAACAACAAAATCACATTTTTTAACCTGAAAGAACATCTCTATAGGAATCTCTAGATCCTCCAGTACAACTCTAAGTTCAACAAGAATCATGCTGGAGGACCTAAAAATGCCTAAAGAAGTGTTCTCTTGAGGAATCTTTAGCTCCTCCAGTGTGACTCTATGTCATGCTGGAGACGCTAGAAATAGGGTTGCCATAACTCCGGACCTCCAAAACGGGGAAAATGTAGGACAAAATTTTCAAATGTAGGACACAGACAAATGTGTCCTACGTTTGAAAATTTTGCCCTACATTTTTCCGCGGAGGGGAGTGGAGGTCAAGCGGCGAGGGAAAGCCTCCACTTAAGGAGGCTTTCCCTCCCCGCCTGGGCCCCGGGCCTCGCCACGATTGGGGCCTCCCTTTCTTCCCCGGCCTCTGCAGAGGCCAAGGAGGAAGGCGCAAGGCCTGGCGCGATCGCCGAGGCATCCCTTTCTTCCCCGGCCTCCGCAGAGGCCGAGGAGGAAGGCGCAAGGCCTTGGGCGATCGCTGGGGCCTCCCTCCCTTCCCCGGCCTCCGCAGAGGCCGCGGAGGAAGGGCCAGGCCTGGCGCGATCGCCAGGGCCTCCCTTTCTTCCCCGGCCTCCGCAGAGGCCGCGGAGGAAGGACCAGGCCTCGCGCGATCGCCGGGGCCTCGCCTCCTTCCTGGCCTCCGCGGAGGCCAGGAAGGAGGGAGGAGGCTGCAGGGAGGCGGGGAGGCGCCACCTCCCTGCAGCCTCCTCCGCCCCAGGCCTCGCTGCCCTCCTTTTCCTCCGTGCGGCCATGCGCGGTGGAGGAGGAGGAGGGCAGCGAGGCTCCCCGGGTTGCTCTGCAACCCCGCTGCAACCGGGCTTTTCCTGGTTTTTGGCGGCACCCGTGCCGTGACCGGGCAGGTGCCGCCAAAACCGGGGAAAACCTGGTTGCAACCGGGTTATGGCAAGCCTAGCTAGAAAGTCCTAAGAGAACATATTAATCAAATCCACAAATGATCAGATGCAAAAGTCAAAACCACAAATGTGAAGGGCCAACTGTACACAATTATCAGCATTTTGATACCATCCTATGTCATCCTTGATGTGTAGAATACTGAGGTGCTTAGAATTTTCTGCTAGAGGAAATGAAATGAAATGAAATGAAATTTTATTTCTAGACCGCTATTCCTTGCAGATCACAGCGGTTTACAAAAACACCATCAAAACCAATACATAGCCCAACAATACAAAAACCCACCCATACCATTTAAAAACAATACAAGGGAGGGCTTGTCTTCTTCAGGCAGGCAGTTGGGCCAGCCTGCCTCTCTCTCCCCAAGATGGTGGCTGAAGGGAGGGCTAGGAAGGAAGCTCTAGTCCATTCCCCAATATTGTGCTATAGCACAGAAATTGCAAATTTCTCATCAGTGTACAAAATATATCAAATCAATTATGACCCGGTACTGACAAGAAAGGATGTCTAAATGGACATCTAAGAAAGTAAAAAGAAAGCAAGGTGAGAGGAAGTGATGCAGAGCAAGAGGAGAAGAGTGGAAGAGAGCAGAAGGTTTAGGAATAGAGATGGGAAGAGTGTTACGGAGAGGATGTGAGAAGAAGAGAGATGGCTTGAAGTTTTAGATGCTGGTGTAATTTTTGTGTTAAGAAAAAGAATAAGCTACAATTAGTTTAATAGGATAAATTATCATTTGATATTGATTGTGATTAACTGTGGGGACCGACATATGTGATTACGTGAATATGCGAATAATAATAATATTAAAAATCAAGCTAATTAAGTCTACTGTCTGATTAATATAGGCATAGGAATCAAACTATTGAGTTTCTTTACTGATTAAATTCATTTGTGTTTCATATCCACCTTATACACATATCCTGAAGGTAATTTTATGCACAATATTCTTAATAATTTTGTGTATGAAACTAGGTTTGTGTTCACTGAACTATCAGAAGGCAGAGGTGTCACTGTCCCAGCCACCCAAGGGGGCCATTTTGGGTTTTGGAATAGTTCAGATTTTGGAATTCCAGATAAGGGAGACGCAGCCTGTGCCGGGTCTCATTACTATTTGAATAATAATAATTGCGGGGACTTTGAAGATCATCTGAGTTTTAACATGAGGCTAGAAGTTAGAGCCTAGGAGAAAATTACTTTACAAAGAATAAAAGAAGTTCCTAGAGAAAACACTTCTTTAGGCATTTGTAGGTCCTCCAGCATGATTCTATGGCCAAATTCTGGCAGGTGTTGACCACAGAATTGCACTGGAGGACCTGGAGATTCCTAGAGAGGTGTTCTCTCAGGTAAAAAGAATAGTGTTGTTGTGTTTTTAATTTGCAATTTTTCCACATTCACGGGCCTCCTTCACCCTTAACCCCAGCAAATGTGGAGGGACCACTGTAGTTTTTAGCAAAGCACAACACATACCAACGCTTGACCCACACGGTCACCTCCCACCGATACCATTCTGTGAAGCCACATCTCCACTACTGTAAAAATAACTTAAACGTTGCAGTAAAACAACAACAACAACAACAAAGAGCAAAGGGTATCCCTAGTTAAGTGGCAGCGCAATGTAGCCACCTCCTAGTTATTGTGTGGAAGGAATAGCAAGGTACAGTAACTGTATGTGTAACAAGCTTCTCCAAGGGCCGCGAAAAGTCAGCTGCTGCTTTCATGGCAGAGGCAGGCTGGCAGCAGAGCGGTGAAGAAACTCTTAAGGCTTGGTTCGAACTTTACAGTGTCTTGCCAAGGTGCTGAACTCTCTTCCCAAAATGGAATGAGCCCTTTGAATAGGATGGCTCCTTTCATGTTCACTACTCCACCGTCGCGGGATTGGTGCAATTGCTGCCCCTGGTGAGCACAGACCTTACAGAGCCTACCAGCCTCTATATTTTGGATGGGGATATAAGACACCTGGCTTGAGAGCAATCCTTGCAAAAGGCACCTGGGAGTCTTAGTAGAGGGCTCTCTTATCAGATCTGCAGGTGACACCAAATTAGGAGCGGTAGCTAATACTACACTATTTGCTATTTGGAATTTATACTTTTGGGGATTATTTTCAAGCCATCGATGCTTGAATCCGTGGATAAGAAGTTCGTGGATACGGAGGGATGACAAAAGGCCCCAACCCTTTCTCAACACAAAGGAGATCAGAGAATAACGGAAGGAAAATGGAGAGAGAAGTAAAAGGGCGTAGGATTATTTCCACAGTGTTTTGGACCATTGATACCAACAAAGCAGGGCTGCTTCCACACGGCAGAATTAATGGCGGTTTGACCCCGCTTTCAGCGTCACGCCAACAATTCAACTTAAAGCAATTTTAAAAAGTGGAGTCCTGTCTCAGGGAGAACTGCACTGCAGAAATAATCCAGTTTACCTGGCTTTAACTGCCCTGGCTCAGTGCTAGGGAATCCTGGGAATTCTAGTTTTCGGAGACATTTAACCTTCTCTCTCAGCAAACTCTGGTGTGACAACAAACTACAATTCCCAGGATTTCATAGCACTGGGCCATGGCAGTAAAAACGGTATGAAACTGGATTGTGAAGATGCAGCCTGAGTTGGGTCCAAGACACACTGCAGAAATAATCCAGTTTGAGACTGCTTTAACTGCCCTGGCTCAGTGCTAGGGAACCCTGGGAAGTGTAGTTTTGTGAGACATTGAGCCTTCTTTATCAAAAAGAGCTCTGGTGCCACAACAAACTACAATTCCCAGGATTCCCTAGCACTGAGCCAGGAGAGTTAAAGCGGTCTCAAAATGGATTATTTCTGCAGTGTTTTGGACCTTCGTTATTAAAAATGCTCAAGGTCCAATCCAAACTGCAGAAATAATCCAGTTTGAGACCGCTTTAACTGCCCTGGCTCAGTGCTAGGGAACCCTGGGAATTGTAGTTTTGTGAGAAAGAGCTTTGGTGCCACAATGAACTACAATTCCCATGCATCTGAGGAAGTACGCTTAAGTCTAGGAAAGCTAGACTTAAGAGGGAGTCAGGGGCTGAGGGCAGGGGCGGGGACCCCTCTCCAGTCCTCTCTCCGATTGGCTGAAAACTGACTTAGTGTGTGACACTCCCAAGGGTTGGTTGCTCTGCAGCCAGCCTGGCTCTCAGAGTCAGGGCTGGAGCTGAAATGGGCAAAAGTCACCCAAAATGCACTGAAATAGAGCCAGGCACCAAAATCACACCAAAAGCTCTGAAAAGTCCCCGTTTTCGTGTGAAAGTCACCTTATTGGCAACACTAAGAACTCAACATGCTCCAGTGTCCTCCTCCCACAGACTGAGGGAAAAGGCCCTAGGAGGCAAGGGAGCCTCTTGATTGGCCCTCGGGCCTGTCAATCCAACTGTCGCCCACCAGCAGCCGAACCTGTTTGCCCAATCAGAATTAGAAGAGGTAGCGTGACGTGGTAGTTACTAGCAACAGCGCCCGCCTAGTCTAATCAACGAGGGTGGAAAGGCGGAGTTTACTGAGACCTCGAAATATGATTGGGTGTCGTGTCAAGAGTGGCAGGCAATGCACCAATCAGAGACAAGGATGAGTCTCTTTGCTCATGGGGCGGGAGGAAATCTGTAATGCAATCTTTCAGGAGTCTCTTTCCTGCTCCTGATTGGTCAGACAGGACTCCTTCGATGGAACACGCGATTGAGGGGTTGATGACGTCAACAACGCGCGACGCGAGCGTCCCGACGGTCGCTGGGCGGAGTTACCATGGAAACGGGGCCTAGCAGGCGCCTCTAAATGTAAGCTCAGGTTTTCTGGTATTTATAGAGAAGGAAAGAGAGAGGCATCATGGCTGCCATCTGCAGAGACACAGCTCAGAGCCGGGGTTTGTTTGCTTCAATTGTTTTATGCCGCCTTTCTCCCAGAAAGGGACCCAAGGCGGCTCACAAATAATCATAAATTTTAAAAAACAGTATGATAAAAGCCATTAAAAACATGAAATAAGAAACAATATACAATTACATTAAAAACCGCTGCGTCCACATCACAAACGCCCCACATAATAATAGCCACCCCATGATTACTTAGTCGGAATAGAAGGCCTGCTTCTCAGATTTGAAGATGGCAACAAACTAGGAGGAAGAGCTAATACTCCAGAGGAGAGAGCCAGCATTCAAAATGGCCTGAAGAGACTAGAAAGCTGGGCCAAAGCTAACAAAATGAACTTCAACAGGGAGAAATGTCAGGTACTGCACTTAGGGCAGAAAAACAAAATGCACAGTCAGATATAGGATTATGGAGGACACCTGGTTGAATGAGAATCTCATACATGTGAAAGAGATCTAGGAGTCCAAATAGACCACAAGTTGAACATGAGTCAACAATGCCAATGCTATTTTAGGCTGCATCAATAGAAGTATAGTGTCTAGATCAAGAGAAGTCATAGTGCCACTGTATTCTGCTCTGGTCAGCCCCCACCCCTGGAATATTGTGTCCAGTTCTGGGCACCACAATTTAAAAAGGACATTGAGAAACTGGAGCCATGTGTCCAGAGGAGGGCGACTAAAATAGTGAAAGGTCTGGAAACCATGTCTTATGAGGAATGACTTAGGGAGCTGGGGATGTTTAGCCTGGAGAAGAGAAGGTTAAGAGGTGATATGAGAGCCCTGTTTAAATATTTGAAGGGTTGTCATGTTGAGGAGGAAGCAAGCTTGTTTTCTGCTGCTCCAGAGAACAGGACCCAGAACAATGGATGCAAGCTCCAGGAAAAGAGATTCCAGCTCAACATTAGGAAGAACTTCCTGAGAGTAAGGGCTATTCGACAGTGGAACACACTCCTTCCTCGGAGTGGAGTTGGCAAAGGGGTTCAGAGCAACATGGCCTCAAGTCTTCCCTGGTGGATTATAAACAGGAGGGAAGGTGAAAAAAGCCCAACTCTCAGATTCACTTCTTATCTCCCCCCCCCCCACCTCCATAGAAAGACAACTTCTAGGATTTGGGCTGGTCCCTTTGACAACATGCCTGAGAAGACCAACCTCATGCTGGCTGAGAACAATGTGCTTGAGAACAACATAGAAGAAGACAGAAGAGGCCAACGCAAATGCATAGAGATAGAGAACTATCACTATGAGGGCCATGCTTTGCCTACTCTTAGATAACTCCTTTTTAGTTTGGACTACACTGCCCCATGAACACAGGAATCAACAATTTTTTACTGTCCAAAAGATGGAAAGCAGGATGAGGCAGAAGAAACTTGACACCAGCCACTGACAGGAAGCACAATACAGAATTTGGACCATTGTGTTTACTGTAGAATGGCACTTGCTTGGGCTACATGCATAGACGCAGATCATGGAAATAACACAGCAAGAATAACTCATGTTAATCCACTGTTTAATGGATAGCAAGAGGAAACAACTTTTTGCTTTTAACTTAACAAGACAGGTATTTAAATTTGGGGCAAAAGGAATACCATGTTTTGGCTAGCTGTTTGGATATATCTCCGAGGTTTCATTTGCACTGCAGAATTAAGACACTTTTTGACCACTTTAACTGCTATGACTCAGTGCTATGGAATTCTGGGATTTGTAGTTTTGTGAACTATTTAGCCTTCTCTGTCAGAGAGCTCTGGTGCCACAACAAATTACAAATCCCAGGCTTCCATAGGATGGAGCCATGACATTAAAACAATGTTGCTGTTGTTGTGCATCTTCAAATCACTTCCAACTTATGGCAAGCTTAAAGTGAACCTACATTGCGGTTCTCTGGGGCTGAGAGTGTACCCAGTGGGTTTCCATGGCTGAGTGGGGAATTGAACTCTGGTTTCCAGAGCCCTAGTTCAATGCTCAAACTACTACTGTAACTATAAAATGACCACACAGAATAATGACAGTGTAGCCTCCGCCTTCTGCCTTCTTTCCCAAAGTAAACAGCCTTTACTGGCAAAATGCCTTGCCTTTTTATTTGGTATCCCCTGTGTCCAGACTCTGTTACCAAACTGGTTCTGCAGAAACAAGCTCCCAGGCAGAAGGCAAAGCATCAAAGAGATCTGGCTTAGCTGCTGCTTACCAGCTCTTTGTTACAGCCAGAGTCATTGCTAGGTCTGGAGTCCTGGGATCTTAGCCTTGTGTTCATTTCCCAGGACTTTGGGGGCCATTTCCCCAGAGCTAGGGTTGCCATAACCCGGCTGCAACCGGGTTTTTCCCGGTTTTGGCGGCACCTGCCCGGTCACGGCACGGGTGCCGCCAAAAACCGGGAAAAGCCCGGTTGCAGCGGGGTTGCTAGGCAACCCTCGGGGCCTCGCTGCCCTCCTCCTCCTCCACCGCGCATGGCCGCGCGGAGGAAGAGGAGGGCAGCGAGGCCTGGGGCAGAGGAGGTTGCAGGGAGGCGGCGCCTCTTGGGCGCAGCCGCGCCAACCTCCCCGCCTCCCTGCAGCCTCCTCGCCTCCTTCCTGGTCCCTGCGGGGGGCAGGAACAAGGCGAGGCCCCGGCGATGGCCGGCGGTCTCCTCGCCTCTTTCCTGGTCCCTGAGGGGGCCAGGAACGAGGCGAGGCCCCGATGATGGCTGGCGGCCTCCTCACCTCCTTCCTGGTCCCTGAGGGGGCCAGGAAGGAGGCGAGGCCCCAGCGATTGCCGGCGGTCTCCTCGCCTCCCTCCTGGTCCCTGAGGGGGCCAGGAAGGAGGCGAGGCCCCAATCCTGGCCTCCGATCGCGGCGAGGCCCGGGGCCCAGGCGGGGAGGGAAAGCCTCCTTAAGTGGAGGCTTTCCCTCGCCACTTGGCCTCCGCTCCCCGCCGCGATCGCGAGGGGAAATGTAGGACAAAATTTTCAAATGTAGGACACATTTTGTGTGTCCTACATTTTTCCCAGTTTGGAGGTCTGGCAGTATGGCAACCCTACCCAGAGCCCACAGTGTCTATTGGGGAGGACAGCTGAGGAGGGAAGGGTTAAACTTCTCACCACCACCACCACCTTCTGCAATCCAGCTGCTCCCACTACCATCCAACACACACACACATCACACACACCCCTGCTACTGGTGCCAATAGACACTTTCTCCTCCTAAGTTTAGTTACATGAGATGGGAGGCAGTTTTCTTCCAGGAGGTAAAGAGACAGGGAGATTTAGGGTGCAGTGAAAACAAGAGAAAAGAGAGGTGGAGGGCGAGGGAGGAAGAGCGCATAAAGTGTATTGATTGGATTGCTCAACAATTAAACAATCTGGGGAGAAGGTTCTTATCCAGGGACCCAAGTGTGGGATCCTTGCTGTGTATGTTTGTGTTGCTGCTCCCAGGGTGACCGGCTGGCAAAGGGAGCAGCAGCAGATCGGTTGCTTTGAACTTGTAACAGAAGAATAGATCTAATATCAACAATTAGTCACGGGGAGTGTGTGCTAGGGTTGTCACTCAAGAGAAAAGGGGGTGGCAGCCCAGAAAAGTTTGGGAGCCACTGCCCTAAGCTCTAGTAATAATAGTAATAATAGTAATAAATAAATAAACAAATAAATAAATCTTTTATTTCTATCCCGCTTTTTGTTAAAACAATCAAAGTGGCTTACAAGGGTTAAATACATCCATATATACAAAATATCCCCCCTTAAAAGACAATTAAACAATATAGAATTAAAAATTACATAACAAAACCAATAAAAGTGGCAGAGTCATAGTATATATGGGGGGGGGGGGGGGAGTATAGGAATGCAGAAGGACCTCTGGGTTTATTTTTCCAGACTGTTGACAAATGTTCCAAAGAATGTTCTTTGAAATCATGAGAGCTGGAAAATAAAATAGAAATGTGAGTTTGCATGGAATCACTATTGCTAGATGGTTCACTGAACTAAGCTTATCTTAAATACCCTGCCTTTCCATAAACAAGCCTTCCTGTTGTAAAAGGCACCCCTTCCTGCTTAGACTGAGCTTTGTCCTGACCCCCTAATCCCTGCAAACCTGTTCACAGGAGAGGTGTCGCTAACCTTGGAAGCTGGACATGGTTGAGATGATAGCTAAAGACAGCAACTGAGATAATCACCACTTGCTCCAGGTCTTGCAATCAGACCTCGGGAAAGTCTTTTTAAACTAAAATTCCCAGAATCCCCCATCCAGCTGGCCAAAATGGCAAGTTATTTAATGAGGAGGCATGCACAATTTAGTGGAGGCTGCAGCAGTTTGCTTTTGCCAGAGTCCACCTCCTCTCCTCTCCCCCATGCTGAGTAGAATGCAACCTATTTTTGGATTTAGGACTGGGATTGGCTTTGTAGCAGCTGAAGTAAGCAGTGGACAAAGAAAGTGGGAGGAGGAGCAAGAAGCTGGGGCATTTTAAAAGCAGCCAGAAAGGTGGGACAATAAAAGATTAATCGGGACTTTTGACTACCAAGTTGGAGTGCATGATGTGCGCTCAGCTAAAACTTTTAGGGAAGGGGGAATTGTAAGGCAAGAGTGAGTAATACCAGGAACTCCAGCAGCCAATTTCTAGGAGCCCAGAAAATGATGGGGGATTTTTCAGCATTGGGGTCCACAAAACTGTCTTGGGAGCCGTACATGGCCCACAGTTTGGCCATCCCTTGTATAAGGTACATTGTAACCTGAGAAATGTCCTCTCCGGATCTACACTGATGTTTTTCCTTTCTCTGACAGGTGGGACGCAAGCCATTTCAAGAAGGCAGGAGAGGCCCCGAGGGACAGCTATATCATCCACCCAGAGTTTGTGTCAGAGTCTTATCCAAGCCCATCACGTCTGTAGCAAAGAGGCAAGACAAACTGGCATTAAAATATCCTCTGGTGACTAATAGCATTGTCTCTGTTCTTTACTTGGGCTAAAGGAATTCATTCATGGATATAAGAAAGCAATTTTCACCAGGGAGAGAAAAGTAGCTGGTGATGTGGTTACATTTTTTCCCTCAAAGTGGTGTTTTCCTTTTCAGTTTCTTTTCAGAAATGCTTCGTTTAAGTGAAGGCATACCACATATCAACATTTGACCCACATGGTTTCATTCTACCTCTTGAGTCTCAGTCTGAATTTCACAATTGCTACCCCTGATGCTGAACTCTATCCCAGAGGGTCAGCCCTGTGGATAGGATAGCTCCTTTCAAGTTCTTACTAAACCCTGAAGTGGCTTCACCATCCCACTGCCAGGGGAGCTGCCCCTGCCCCTGCTAAACACAGAGGATGGGGGACATCTCACTTGACAATACACATGAAAGTGATCTGAGAGTCTTAGTAGGCAATAAACTAGACAACAAGAGTCAACAGTTTGATGCAGCAGCTAAAGAAGCTAATGTGATTGTAGGCTCCATCAACAGGAGTCTAGTGTCTAGATCATTGGTTCTCAACCTTCCTAATGCCGCAACCCTTAGATATAGTTCCTCATGTTGTGATTCCCCCCAACCATAAAATTGTGGTGTCTCAGTTCCTAAGATACGTGTTTTCCAATGGTCTTCGGAGACCACTGTGAAAGGGTCATTCGACCCCCAAAGGGGTCATGACCCACAGGTTGAGAACCACTGGTCTAGATCGAGGAAAGTAATAGTGCCACTCTATTCTGCTTTGGTCAGGCCTCACCTGGAATCCTGTGTCTATGATTCTATTGCTGTCATTTTAATAGGTTGAATTTTTAAACTGTATTGCATTTAATCCTGTTTTAAAGGGGGGGGTGTCAATTTATTTATTGAGAGTATGTATTATTCCAATATATTCTAGTCAAGTAAGCCGCATTGATTGCTGCAGCAAAAGGCAGGGTATAATGATACAGTTTATTTATTTACTGTTATTTATAATTCAAAAAGGATGTTGACAAGCTGGAGTGTGTCCAGAGGAGGGCAACCAAGATACTACTATTTGTTATACTTCCTTTATATGATATTTCTGCATCCACAGTATAGCAACTCAGTTTATTTAACAAAATCTGTAATTCATTCATTTCCCCAACAGAAATGCAAATAAGCAACAAACAGTTCCCAATCTTTTTTAAAAATAGTTCAAAGATTTCTCTGATCAGCATTGGCTGCATCCACACTGCAGAAATAATCCAGTTTGGTACCACTTTAACTGCCATGGCTCAGTGCTATGGAATTCTGGGAATTGCAGTTTTGTGAAATATTTAGTCTTCTCTCTCAGAGAAATCTGGAGCCACAACAAACTACAAATCCCAGGATTCCATAGAATTGAGTCATGGCAGTCAACGTGGTATCAAACTGGATTATTTCTGTAGTGTGGATGTAGCCCTAGTCAGTTTTTCCCCCATTCCAGCCTGTTCAATCACCTTCAGCCAATCCTGTGTTGGAATAGCAGTAATTTTCCATTTTGAGCATATATTATTCTTGCAGCTGTCATCACATATTGTAATGTCCTTCCATTCTACTTCTCAAATTGATTGTCCAGTACTGTGAGCAAAAAAGTCTTTGCCTTAAAAACTGTATCTTGACTATAAAAATATCTGCAGTGTTTGCTTCATCAGAGGTCCACTACAGATGGGAAAAAGTCCCTGCCTTCCGATTGCATTTCCAACATTTGTTCTTACATGTTTTAGATAACCTATTTGGCGTTAGAGACCATCTATACATATCGTTTTATACAAATTGCCCCTTCAACTGAGTCAATGTTTAATGTCTGGTAAAATGGACCTTGCTCTGTGTGCTAAGAGAAGAAATCTAGAGCAAAGGTTTGAAAAACCTTGCAGTGGGCCAGCGGTCAGAGTCCAGTTTATTTCAGACTTGTCTTCTTGGGGTGAATTTTGGACCACGTTCCAGTGGTTAAGTGGTGGTTGCATTACACCATCCTTTTCTTGAATGCCAACATCGATATTCAACAAGATATTCCCCCAACTGAATATCTGCAGAAAAGAGAAACTGGAACATTTTGAAAGCAGCTGACGAAAGGATAATCAGGGCTGTCCCTGCAAAATCAGGACTGTTGGAGGGTATGTCTATCTGCAAACATGCACTGTGTGATTCTTTAGATGTTGCTGGACTCCAGCTCCCATCAACATCTGGCCAGCAGAGCAAAAGGTAAGGATTGTTGGGAGTTGGAGTCCACTACCTGCTGAAAGCCCACGTGATTCTCATCTTTAAATTATGGGTGGTGGTGTCGTGTGTGCCTTTAAGTCCTTTCTGACTTATGGCCACTCTAAGGCAGACCTATTGTGGGGTTTTCTTGGCAAAATTTGTTCAGAGGAGGTTTGCTATTGCCTTCCCCTGAGGCTGAGAGTGTGTGACTTGCCCAACGTCACCCAGTGGGTTTAATGGGCAAGTCGGGAGTCAAATGCTGGTCTCCGAAGTTGTAGTCCAGCCCTCAAACCACTACCCCATGGTGATAAGGGAACTCCATGGGTATTAATATTACTTTAGTATTATACCCCATGTTTTGCCAAGTTTGGGATTCAAGGTGGCTTCCGGCAGTGAAAGTAAATGTCAGCTGCATCCTGAACTTCAGTTATGGATCTGTGATTGTGTTCACCCTAGGGTACTATTTATATATCAATCTATTGTATTGAGATCTTGCATGGCAAGGGGTGGACTGAATGGCTCTTGTTGTGTCTTGCAAGTCTATGATTCTATGATGTAGGTGCCTCTGCACTGCAGAAACATTGCAGTTTGAGACTGTTTTAACTGCCATGGCTCAGCGCTATGAAATCCTGGGATTTGTAGTTTGTTTTGGCACCAGAGCACTCTGACAGCGAAGACTAAATGTCTCACAAACAGCAAATTCCAGGATTCTATAGCATTGAGCCATGACAGTTCAAACGATGTCAATGCTTACAGATTCGGTGGAGGATCTTAGCCATAGTTTGTTTGTTTGTTTGTTTGTTTGTTTACTGTATTTATACCCTGCTCTTCAGCCAGAAAGGCTCTCAGAGCTGGTTACAGATACATATACTTGATTATAAGTCGACTTTGTATGTAAGTCGAGGGCAAGTTTTGGGGCCAAAATTATGGATCTTGCTATGACCCATGATGCATATGTTAAGGGTAAAATTTAAGGGCGTATGGCAAAGGATCTAAAGGATGAAGCAAAACAAAACAATGTCAAAGAACTTACAAAATTCCAGCAAACATAATTCTTTGTGCTTACTCTTAAGACTGGATGGAGGAGAGAGCAGAGGGGGCTGGTGCTTCACATATTATACTCTTGCTTTTCACCAGGAGATGGCTCCTTCTTTAAAATAGGAGTTAAGACACAGTACTTAACATTGACCTGTGGATAAGGCGACTCAGGTTTTTTGGGTCAATTTTTGGACCTAAATTTCTAGACTTATACATGAGTCTATCAGGCTCGCAATCTGGAAAGACATGACACAAAAGGAGAAGGGAATGGCAGTGGGGAAGGGGAGTAAGTTACTTTAGGCCAGGCCTGATGGAGCTGGTTTAAACAGTTTAAACAGTTGCAGCATGCAAAAATTAAAAATAATACTAAAAAAAGATTAAAAAAATTAAAACCAGTTGAAAATAGAAACCATCAAAAAGGGGAAAAAATGAAGGCGTAGGGGGAAAGCAGTGTATTCTCCGCACATCATACAAGTAGGCTGACCATATTTGCTTTAAACTGCAGTGGGAAAGAGCCCTTAAGTGCCATGGTTGCATACTAGGAAATCCTAGGATTTGTGGTCTGTTGTGGCCCCTGAGTTCTCTGACCAGGAAGGCTAGGGCTGCATCCGCACTGCAGAAACAACCTGGTTCGACACCGCTTTAACTGCCATGGTGCAATGCCATGGCATCTATTGTAGCACCAAGAGCAAAGCTCTGGAATCTCCTGGGCTGCATCCACACTGCAGGAACAATCCAGTTTGGCCCCGCTTTAACTACCGTGGTTTGGTATTTTAGCCTTCTCATCAGTTCCAAAAACCACACTCAGAAAACCACACTTGAGGCTATGGAACTCTGGGATTTGTAGTTTTGCGAGACACTTTAGCCTCCTCTGTCAGAGAGTTCTGCAGCCACAACAAACTACAGCTCCCAGACTCCCACAGCACTACACTGTGGCAAAGCAGTGTCAAACTGGATTATTTCTGCAGTGTGGATGTAGCCCTAGCCTTCTCTGTCAGGAGAGCTCTGGTGCCACAACAAACCACCAACCCCAGCATTCCCTGGCATGGCTTCATGGCTGTTAAAGCAGTCTCAAACCGGGTTATTTCTGTAGTGTAGATGAGCCTCCTCCTGCAACAAGCCAACCAGAGACTGGCTTGTTGCAAGAGGAGGCTGTGTCTGCACTGCAGAAATAACCCGGTTTGAGACCTCCTCCCCCTCCTTGGATGCCAAGCCTCTGGGTGGAGGAGGAGAGCTAGGCCTCCCCTTTGGAAACTACATCTCTAAACGCATCTGAGGAAGTAGACTTCATTCTATGAAAACTCATGCTGCCAATTTCTTTCAGTTAGCCTTGGGATGTAATAAAACAAATGACAGTACTGTACTTGCCCATAGGGAATCCTGGGAGAATACTTGCCCATAGAGAAACCATACTGGCTCATAGGGACTCCTTGGGGAACATTTGCCCATAGGGAAACCATACTACTGGCCCATAGGAAAAGCATACTTGCCCATAGGGAATCATGGGAGAATACTTGCCCATAGGGAGTCATAAGAGAATACCTCCCCATAGAGAAATCATACTGGCCCATAAGGAATCCTTGGAAAGGGAAACCATACTACTGGCCCATAGGGAATCATGGGAGAATCCTTGCCCATAGGGAATCCTAGGGAAATGCTTGCCCATAGGGAATCCTTGGGGCATCCTTGCCCATTGATTCCCCAGTGTATACAGTGTCTAGCCCAGTGATCCTGTCTGGGTCAGTGTGGTTTCCTTCTGGGCAATCCTTCCCCAAGGCGAGGGTTCCCTCTG
>NC_056523.1:330301373-330324878 GCF_019175285.1 Sceloporus undulatus | reverse complement strand
CGGGCCGTTTGCATCTGAGGCAAAACTTGCATGGCCTAACTACTTATTATTAGTAGTAGTATTATTGCCATGCTGTTTGCAATTATATCATCATCCATATCATAATTATTGCCATGCCTGTTGCAATCTGTTACTGTATTATTATCCCATGCCTATTTACAATCTGTTGTTTTTATGTTATTACCTCCATGCCTGTTTGAAAAACTTGCATGCCTAACCACCGTCATCTTATTATTGCCATGCCTGCTTGCCAATCTATTATTTATTATTATTATTATTATTGCATGCCTGTTGCATCTATTATATATTAATTCTTATTATTGCCATACCTGCTTGCAATCTTTTATATTATTTTTTGCCATACCTGCTTGCAATCTGGGACAAAACTTGTGCAGCCTGACCACCGCCTCTTCTTATTTAATATTTATTATTATTATTATTATTATTATTATTATTATTATTATTATTATTATTATTATTATTTATTCCCATGGCTGCTTGCAACTTGGGACAAAGGAGGGATTGCCTTGAAACTTCCATGGCTGGACCTCCTCTTCCTCTTTATTTTTTAATATTTCCCCCAAATGTTCAAACCTTTGGCTGAGCTTCTTGGTCTGCATCCAGATATTGGCAGCTGGATATGTGTTTGCTTGTGGAATTGAGAGACTGTTGGATCTGGAATTGTTGTTGCTGTTGTTGTATGCGTTCAAGTTATTTCCGACTTACAGCAACCCTAAAGTGACCCTTTCATGGGGTGTTCTTGGCAAGTTCCTTCAGAGGAGCTCTGTCATGGCCATCCTCTAAGGCTGAGACAGTGTGACTTTCCCAGGGTCACATTGTGGGTTGTCATGGCCGAGCTGGGAACTGAACCCAAGTCTCCAGAGTCGCAGCCCAGTTAGTTTCAAAGGTGTTGCAAGATCAGGGTGACCGGACATCCTCCTTTTCCAGGACATGTTCTCCATTTCCACCTTCTCTCCAAGAGGAATTCCAAAATGCCGTCCATTTTCAGCAAGACGAAAGAGCATGAATTTACATTTCTATGAATATATTTTAGCCTTTATTTTGCAACAGCCTACTTTCTTTCATGAATGTCCTACATTTTGCAGCTCCTTGTCCTCTTTTGTGGTTAGGCAGACATCTGTTTCACCCCGTACAAGATCCCTTTGCATATTGTGTTTGTTTGCGTGGCCGCCGTTGACTCTCTGGTTAATAGATAATGCAATTAATGTAAACAAGCATGAAAATAAAAAGAACATGGCATGCAGAGAGTCTAGTCAACACTGAGTTTCCTGCCATGGATGGAAAGTACTTTGCCTGATGCAGCTACATGCCACACTATTTGGAAACTCCTTCGGTGGCATTAAACTGGGCATGTTGTGGCTCTGCAAACTCAGTGTGCAAATGGGATCTTGGGCCAGAGCATCATCCCCCTTAGAAGCTGGCTCTGCTTTCGCTCTGGATTAATGCCTCTGAACAGGATCAGGATTCAGGTGGGGTCTGTATTCAAGATTCTTCCCCTCTGGACTTAGGAAGAGTTTGGGTTCATGTCTCCAAACCATTTGCTGTGTCCAGGGAGAATCTGGATTCACTTGTTGGAGAGTGTGGATTGTGAGACTTCCAAATGGAATAGTTCTCAAATAAATAGCTGTGTAAGGCTGCCTCCACACTGTAGAAATAATCCAGTTTGACACTACTTTAACTGCCATGGCTCAATGCTAGGGAATTCTGGGAAATCTAGTTCATTGTGACCCCAGAGCTCTCTGATAGAGAAGGCTCAGTGTCTCACAAAACTACAGTCTTCAGAATTCCATGGCATTGAGCCAAGGCAGCCTAGATCTCTTGCAGTATAAAGCCCTATAGAGTTCATTAAGACCTATAAAGCCTAATACTGCTTAGGTCCAGACTGTGGCTGGGTATTCACACTGCAGAAATAATCCAGTTTGATGCTGCTTTAACTGTCACAGCTCAGTGCTCTGGAATTCTAGGATCTCAGAAGGCTTTATGAGTTATTTAGCCTTCTCTGTCAGGCAGCGCTGGTGCCACAACAAACTATGAATCCTAGGATTCCATAGGATGGAGCCATGGCAGTTAAAGTGGTATCAAAGTGGAATATTTCTGCAGTGTGATAGCAGCTGTACATGAAAGACCGTATCTCCCCATACAAACCTGCCAGACCCCTAATACGTATCTTCAGGGAAAGGCTTTCTCTCAGTCCTACCACCATCCCAAACACAAGAGAGAGCTCTTTCTCGGTGGTTGTTGCTCCCAACCTCCGGAGCTCCCTGCCACAGGAGGCAAGGCTGGCTGCCTCCCTACTCTCCTTCTGCAAGCAAAAACTTTTCTTTCAAGCAGGTTTTTAATTCGTAATTGCACCAAGAGTGGCTTCTTATTGGGGTGTTCGCTTGCGTATACTTTGGGTATAATTTTGTATTTTGCACTTAAAAGTTTTTAAAGGGTTTGACATGGTTTGGTTGCCGTCTTAATGTGGTGCTTTAATCTTGTTTTAAAATGATATCGTTTTCCTGTTGTTGAGGGGGAAAGGGGATGTGACTCTGTCTTGCATCTGAAGGAAAGCTCATGGTAAAATAAAAACCAGTTCACATTTGTGGTGTGGGTTTCTATGTGCAGAGCATTTCTTGCCCTAGTCAGGTCATTTGTCAGTCTAGCTTAGTTTTGATTGCAGCCATAGTGCAGTCTCTAGTTGAGAAAATGTGTCCCAACAGCAGTTTTGCCTGATACTTTCCTTTTCCCCCCCAACTTTGCTAATGTCAGAAATTGAACCCAGGACCATTGGCAAACAGTGCACATTGCACAAGGGATAATGTAGAGCAGTGGTTGGGATGTTGGATTTGGTCTTGGGAGGTCAAGATTGGTGTTCATATTGTGCCATAAAATTTATTGGGGTAACCTTGGCCCTCTTAGGATTTTGAGAAGCTGGAGTTTGTCCAGAGACAGCGACTAAAATGGTGAAAGGTCTGGAAAACATGAAGCCCTATGAGGAGAGACTTAGGGAGCTGGGTATGTTTAGCCTGGAGAAGAGAAAGTTAAGAGGTGATATGATAGCCCTGTTTAAATACATGAATGGGTGAGATAAAGGAACGCGATTCCAGAGTTGGAGGAATATTAGATTCTAGCGGTTAATATGACAGTAACAACAAGTAAGCAGAAATGGAGGGGGGATACGATTCTGTTGGAAGTGGATGGATAAGAAGTATTGTGAAATGTCAGGAATAAATTCTTCTAGAACATGGCTACATAGCTCAAAAAACCTACAAAAAACTTCACAGTATTGTGTTTATTTTATAATGTAAATATATATCAATAAAGTTTTTTTTAAAAAAAAAAATATTTGAATGGCTGTCATATTGAGGATGGAGCAAGCTTGTTTTCTGCTGCTCCAGAGAATAGGACCTGGAGCAATGGATGCAAGCTCCAGGAAAAGAGAATCCACCTCAAAACTAGGAGGAACTTCCTGACAGTAAGAGCTGTTCAACAGTGGAGCAGAATCTCTTGGAGGGTGGTGGGGTCTCCTTCTTTGGAGGTCTTTAAGCAGAGGCTGGATGGCCATCTGTCAGGGATGCTTTGATTGTGAGTTCCTGCATGGCAGAATGGGGTTGGACTGGATGGCCCTTGAGGGTTTCTTCCAAGTCTAGGATTCTATGATTTTGTGATTCTTTCTCAGCCTGGTCTACCTTTCAAGGTTGTGTAACATGGGAGGAGAACTGGAAAGACACATAAACCACCTTGAACTCATTGCAGGAAAGGAATGAGAAATACAGACTTAATCAATATAATCTGTGTTCTGGCCTTGACTGAATAGGATGACTTACCAAATTTGGCATGCTTATCAAATTAGCAGATGACACCTGATTAGGAGCGATAGCTAATAATCAAATGGACAGGATCAGGATTCCAAAGGACCTTGACAGATGGGAAAGCTGGGCCAGAAGTAACAAAATGAATTTCAGCAGGGAGAAATGTAAGGTATGACATTTAGGCAGGTAAAATGCAATGCACAAATATAGGATGGCTGATAGCTGGCTTGAAAGCAAGACATGTGAAAAGGAGCTAAGGGTCCTAGTAGATTACAAGTTAAGTATTAGCCAGCAGTATGATGTGGCAGCTAAAAAGGCCAATGCGATTCTGGGTTTCATCAGCCAGAGTATAGTGTCCTGATCAGGAGAAGTAGTAGTGCCACTGTATTCTGTTTTGGTCATACCTTACCTGAAATACTGTGTCCAACCAAGATGGTCAAAGGTTTGGAAACCAAGCCATATGAGGAACAGCTAAAGAGTTGAGTACAGTGGGCCTTTAGTATCTGCTGGGTTTTGGTTCCAGGACCCCTGTGGATACCTAAATCTGTGGATGCTGAAGTCCCATTATATACAATGGCATCAAAAATGGGGGGGGGGGGTCCCCTTATATAAAATGGCAAAATCACAGTTTGCTTTTTGGGATTCATATTTTTTAAAATATTTTTTCATGCGGTGGATGCTTGAGTCTGTGGATTAAAAAAATCTGTGGATAGGGAGGGCTGACTGTATTGGAGAAGAGACATCTGAGAGGTGATATAATGCTGTTGTTGTTGTGTGCCTTTGTTATTGTTTGCATTCAGAAAATTTCAGTATGTGAAGGGATCTTGTAGCACCTTTGTTGCAATTGTGTGCTTTCAATTCCAGTTTATGGCAGCCCCAAAGTGAACCTATCATGGGGTTTTCTTGGCAAGATTTGTTCAGAGTGGGTTTGCCATTGCCTTCCTCTGAGGCTGAGAGAGTGTGACTTGCCCAAGATCATGCAGGGTGTTTCCATGGTCAGGCGGGGGTTCAAACCCTGATCGCGAGAGTTGTAGTCCAGTGCTCAAATCACTTCACCATGCTGACTTTCTGCAAGAGGGATGCCATGTAGAAGATGGAGTGAGCTTTTTTTCTGCTGCTTCAGAGACTGGAACATGTGCCGATGGATTGAAATGGCAAAATGAGATCTTCTTTTCTCAAAATTAGGAAGAACCTTTTGACTGTAAGAACTGTTTGACAGTGGATTAGACAGCCTCAGAGAGTGTTGGATTCGCCTTCTTTAGCGGCCTTTAAACAGGATGGATGGTCATCTTTCAGGTGTGTTGTATTTCTCCATGCCACAGAGTAGGATTAGATGACCCTTCAAGCTCTATGATTCTATGACCTGCTCCAGCCTTCCTACTTTAAAGATGGGAACAAGGGGGAAGAGTTCAGACGGAGATGGATGACTTTTCAGAATTTGAAGATGACCGAAAGCAGATTTGGTTATTGTTGTGTGCCTTCCAAGTTTTTTTTGACTTACGGTGACCCTATCATGGGGATTTCTTGGCAAGATTTGCTCAGAGGAGGTTTGCCATGGCCTTCTCCCGAGGCTGAGATAGTGTGACTTGCCTAAGGTCACCCAATGGTTTTCATGGCTGAGCTGGGAATTGAACCCTGGTCTCCAGAGTTGTAGTCCAGCACTCAAACCACACTGGCTCACAGATTTGGAAGAGCTGTTTAGGAATGGAAAGAGCACCTTATCTTGAGAATGTCTGTCTCACTGTCGGATTAGTGGAAGCAAAAGAAAATAATCTTGCAGGGTTTATCTTCATCCCTCCACCCAAAGCAGCAATCTGACAGGTTTCCCCCTCCATACTATCAGTCTTGCAGACAGAATGGGCTGGCATCATCTCTTTTCCTTGGGCAAGAAGAAAAGGATGCTTCCCTTCTCTAGTTCTTAAAATCACAATCATAAGGGACCAAAAGGGGTAAGTAGTCCAGCCCCACTAAGTACTCCCAAAAGATGGCAGGCAGTGCTTCATTGCTGGATTTGGCATTAGGGGCCACAGGGGAGGGATGGTGGCTGTCACACACTTTGGAAAGCAGGAAGTTGGAAACGATTTGAAGGTAAACAACAACAACACAGTGTTTTTTAATACTTTTATACATTAAACAAAGTTTGTGTACAAAACCATTGGAAAGCAAACCATTGGAAAGCAAAGGTGTCACTCTCTCAGCCACCCATGTGGACAATCTTGGATTTTGGAATACAGTATTAGGGGATTCTGGATTCCAGATAAGCATGTCTCAACCTGCAAGGTTAAAAAAAAAAGCTTTTTCTAATTGTTTAAGTCAATTTTTTTCTTGTAAGAGCACAGATGAAAATAGCAAGAGAACAGCCCAAGATATGAATATTCATGTGGTGTGATTTTTAAAATAAAAAGGACATTTGGCAAGAGTGACACAGAGACAGGTGTTCAGTTTTGAGGAATGCATGTCTGTCATTTCTACAATGAAGCTGAACTGGTCTTTCAGCTTTATTTTTCACTCACAGCTGCTTTGCCAGCTTTCAGGCCCAGCATTGCTGGGAGAAAGGAGGAAAAGGAAGCAGAAATGGACAGAAATGGACATGCATATTAATAGGGTGATTAAAACAAAGCAAAGGCAAAAACAACAACTACAAAAGACGGAAAACTTAATTGCTAAAAAATAAGGTGTTGTCATAAAAATCTCACAACATATCTACAGTTCCCAGGGTTTCCTAGCATTGAGCCAGAGCAGTTAAAAAAGTGATCTCAAACTGGATTATTTCTGCAGTGTGTTTTTGGACACATAACACCAATAATTCCCCCAAGTAGCTATGCTGATGGGGATGCAGGACTGGAGGGATTCTGAGAGTTGTAGTCCCCCCCAAAATTAACTTTCCCATGCTCTCAAAATGGCAAAACAGCCTCCCACATTTTGTGGTTTGGCTCACACAGGGCCCTATGCTGGCTGGGGGGTTCTGGGAGTTATAGTCCCCCAAAGTAACTTTATAGAGCTGTTGAAGGATACCCTAAGTTTTTGTCCAAGTTCACAGAGCAATCATTGAGTGAGAAAGTGAGGTTGGCTGTATCAGCTCGCACTTCAAGCGCATCAGTCACTTCATCCGTAGCATCCATCTGCTTCTGCTGGAAAAAGGAACGTGGAAGTTTGCCACCCTTCCCTTGCTTGCTTTTGCCATAAATAGATGCCAGGCGCTGCTGGCGGCTGCTTTGAGTGGCTGGGGGAGTGATGGTGCCAATGGAAAAGGGGTTATTTATTTCTTTATAGCCTGCCTTTCTCCTGGTATAGGGACTCAAGGAAGGCATCTAACAAAAGTTAAAAACAGTACAAGTTAGAAACATTGCAAAGCGCTAAAAACACAAAGTTTTAAAAAAAACCTGCATTGCACATTAAAGGTTAAGAGAGATTCTGTAAAACTCTACACAAGCCTTACACAGTCCTTATTAGTTTGAAAAAGCCTGACAGCACAAGAATGTTTTCATCCGCTGCTCTCTCAAAAGGAGAGCAGGGATGGGGCTCTGCTGGCCTCTCTAGGGAGGGAGTCCCGAAGTCTAAGAGCAGCCACCAAGAAGACCCCGTTGTTTCTCTTGTCCCCACCAAAGGAGCCTGAGAGGGTGCTGGGACAGAGAGTGGGGCCTCTCTGGACAATCTCAGTGCTCTAGTGGGCTGGATACGGGCCTTCAAATAACCTGGACCCAAGCTGTATAGGGTTGGAAGGGGATGGCAAGTGCCAGTGACAGCTGTCAGACCTACCTGCTGCTACAGTCAACCAGAGGTTTCTTTTCACACAGAGCCCAATCTGTGAATTGTTGCATGCATCACTTCTGTGCACATAGTTACAGAGGACTGTACCTTGCTGCATTATGCTTGCTTATCTATGAGTAGTCTTATGGGAACTTAGTAGGACTTTTGTTGTTGTTTTGTGCCTTCAAGTCATTTTCAACTTACGGGGACCCTCTAAGGCGAACCTGTTACAGGGTTTTCTTGGCAAGGATTTTTTAGAGCAGAATTGCTGTTGCCTTCCTCTGAGGCTGAGAGAGTGTGACAGATGGACCTGCCCTACATTCCAGCCTTTTGCCCAGGAAGAATGCCAAAATGTCCTCTATTTTGAGCATGGCTAAGAATTTATATGAGTGTTTTAGCTTTCATTTTGTAATGGCCTGCATTTTTCTTGAAAGTCCTATGTTTTGAGGTGCCTTGCCCTCTTTTGTGGTTATGACACTCTGCACCCAGTAGGCATTCATGGCCAAGCAGGGATTCGAACCCTGGTCTCCAACACTCAAATCCCTACACCACTGACTAACCTTGCCAAATTTTGTGCCATTAGCTTAATTTTGCAGACTCTCACTTAAGTGCTATTAAGAGATAACAGTTTCTTGATGTCTGCCAGGCAGGTTCATGGAGGAACAACTCCTTCATTGGTCTCCCTCAGTTGAATGACACTTGTCCAGAAGCAGGACCATGTGTTGGGTCATATATGTTCATTTTGTGCAAGATCTGAGGCTCAGCGCTTCTCCCCAGACTCCTGTCTCATTCTAATTAGGCCTCCGGAGTGTGAAATGACTATAATGTTCTTAATAGGTGAGATGGGTTGTGGAGAAACCCTCTAATCTGCTACTTCCCTTGTAGGACTGTAATTGTTCAAAACTGCAGTGAAGGTTTATAGAGAGGGCTGCAATTACTCTATTTGGTCCCAATGAGAGGAGGAGGCAGATTTGGCTGTGCCGCGCCTTACTAGGCTGCGGATGGGTGAGAGATTTTGGGCTGCCATCCTGGCTTCAGCAGTGCCCTGTTCCAAAGAAAGCCAATGGTGACTGAAATTTAAACGCTGATCAGGGAAATCCAGGTTCAAGGCTCGCATCTGCAAATGGAAATGTCATGGTTGCAAAAGTTTTGTGGAGCTGTATGAGACCCCGAGAACTCCAATTATGTGTCAAGCCACCCCTGGGATTTTTACTTTAAGAAAAATGCTGTTCCTAAATAGAATTCAAAGACGTTGTGTTAGTCTGGATCAAGATGCAAAGGGATCTTGTAGCTCCTTTGAGATTAACTGAGAGAAAAACGTTGTAGCCTGAGCTTTCATAGACTAAGGGCCAGAGCAGATGGGCAGGAAAAAGCAGCTTGATCTTGCTTTTTCTCAAAGCTCGTCGAAACCCAGCTGCCCACACAGCTAGGGTTGCCATAAGTCAGGACCTCCAAACCAGGACAAATGTAGGACAACATTTTCAAATATAGGACAACATTTTAAAAAATGGAGGACACGTGAAAAAAATTGATGACTTTTAAAAAATGTTAATATAAATGCATGTTTCTAAGGCATGATCAAAATGGAGGACATTTGGGCATTATTCCTAGACAGATGGCAGAAATGTACTTCCCTTTCTGGCCAACCCCCCTCCCCCCACTCCAAACAGCACATTTGGGCACTGACCATGGATTTATTTTAACATGGCAATCTCTTGCATATTTCAGAGGCTTATTGCATAACCAAACCCCTTGTTGGGTTTAACATGGCTATGCATATTGAACATGTTAAGGTGGTTTCACAAAAAGTGGATTTGCCATTTCAGGTTTCTTGCACCAACTATACTTCTCAGAAGTGTGTACTTGGTCAAGGGACTGTGGTTTTTCTTCACTGCGCATGAGTTTGTAACAATCACAGCAATTTACATTGGCCATGCCTCAGAGGCTTTCTGATATCAATATCACCATTAAAGAAAAGAAACACACAGAAAAGGCACTTCGGAAAGTCACACTCTCTCAGCTTCTGAAACAGTGCCTGCATGCCTCTGAAGCTGACTCATATCATCATCATCATCATCATCATCATCATCATCATCATCATCATGATCACACTATCATTGTCAAAACAAGGGAGACTTGTTAGCATTAAAAGCACGCAAAATAAAATTTAAAAAAACTTGAGGCCTCTGGCCACTTACCACCTCCTCTTCCTCCTCCTCCTCCTCCTCCTCTTCCTCCTCCTCCTCCTCCTCCTCCTCAAGGCTATGGAATCCTGGGAACTGTAGCTCTGTGGACCATTCAGCCTCCTTTTGTCAAGAGAGCTCTGGTGCCACAAGAAACTACAATTCCCAGAATCCCATAGCACTGAGCCATGGATGTTTAAGGGGGGGTCAAACTATTTCTGCAGCCTTTTGCTACCCCAAACCCCAAACAAAATCTCTTCCTTCCAAGCCATTGAAAACCAACCCAAGCGGAGGGCTAATTGCTTCTTTCCCATGGTCAGCTTTGGGAGAAATTTGCATATTCCAAGTAAAGGTGTTTAGGGCCTCAAAAACGATCCTGTGATAAAGAATTACAACTATACTGACGCAGTATACATTTAAAAGATGAGGCTATTAGGCTCCCAGTGAAACATGAACGATTGATGGCCTTTTTTTTCTTTTCTCACTGTAACCTGGAAGGTAATGCCTGTTACAGGGTATATATACCGACGTGGGCAGGCAAAAGCTCTGAGTGGCGGACCTCCCGAAGACCTGCTCTCTAGGCTACGCCGCGCAGGGAAGGCAGGGAGGGGCTTCCCCCTCCGCCCCAGGCTGCGCGGCCCTCCTCTTCCTCCTCCGCTCGGTGGAGGAGGAGGAGGAGGGCAGTGCAGTCAAGCGCTGCAACTGGGATTATCCTGGTTTTGGCGGCCCGGGGCCCCTCCCGTCCAGGTTATGGCAACCCTAAACACAGCCCACTCCCAAAGCAGGCTGAATGTGAATGGTGCAAACACACAGTGCGGTGTCAAGCCACGCCACTTTGATAATCTTTTTTTTTTGGTCACCTCCCACTATGCATGCACACCGTCGCAAAAACACACCACCCATGGCAGTTCCATCAGCCTGAAGGTATATGTTATTATCTAAAGTGAAATAGTTGTGGGTAAGAACAAAATGACAGACCTCCGTGGCTAGGTCTGCTGTGGTCCCATCTGGAAAGATGTTCCTATCAGCTCGTAGTCCATCCCTGTGTGGGATGTTGGTGTATAGGGATTCCACATCCATAATGGCTAAGATAGTGTTCCCTAACTAAGAGACCCACAAATCTCTCCTGCTTTTCTATCCCTTCAGTAGAGTTAAGATGTTGCAATTGTGGAGGAAGACGTAGCGTTGTGGAATGCAGGGTACAAGCCGCCCAGCCCCCATATATATATATATATATATATATATATATATAGATGTGTTTGTAACTGGTTTTAAATTTTGTGTACACCGCTTTGATCTTTTGGAAAAGCGGAATAAAAAATAAAATTTATTATTATTATATATACACACACACACAATCACACCTCTGTTTTCACAGACTTTGAATTTGTGTCCCTCGCCCATTTGCAGGTGGCAAACAGGGACAAAATGGGGCACGCGCTGCCATTCAAGCCAATGATGTTTTGCCGTTTTTGCCGGGGGTGGGGGATCTGGAATAGATCCCCCATGAATATGGAGGGGCTACTCTGTGTGTGTGTGTGTGTGTGTGTGTGTGTGTGTGTGTGTGTGTAGATATCTACTGTATCTATCTTCCTTCCTTCGTTCCTTCCTTTCTGTAATTTTGTTTGGGTTTGGGCATCACTGAAGGCAAAACGTATATAAGCTGTATAAAAACCCCTCCCCAGATTTTCTCTGTTTTGGCTATAGACCTCCATAGCTGCAATTTGCTGCATGGTGTGGCCCATGAGGGTTTTGGCATGCTTTCCATTCTTGCTTGCTTGCTCCAGATTGCAACCTTGGAGAAATGGCCATATATCTGGTTGGCCCAATAAACAGCTGGTTGGATTTGGTTCACTGAGTTGCAAGTGGCATCGGCTTCCAGTTGCCTTGCAGATTTGCACAGAATGAGTTAATAAGCACAGATAACAGGGACAATTTACATCTCCCTGGCAATGGGAGAAAAAGTCACCTTGACTGCCTGGTTCGGTCACCCTGCTTCAAGCGGTGCGTGGTCCTTCGTATGACTATCTCCCTCACAGTGCAGGTGGGATGCTTTCCACCCATCTCCCCATCCCATTGTGACGGCTGATTGTCTTTGTTGTGTAATGACATATGCACAGCAAACCATGCAAGGTGCAAAGACTTCAGGGCTTGAAAACATCAAACCATATTGCTTGTGCACATCTCACTGCACAGCTGTGCACCATTTGATTTTGTTTTTCTGCTAGCCTGTTCTGTTCTGTAGTGACTTTGAAAGCTGCCTGATACTGAGTCAGACCCTTGGTCCATCTGAACTAGTATTGTCCACTGAGATTGGCAGTAGCAGCAGCCCTCCAGGGTTTCAGCCAGGACTCTTTACTAGTCTTACCTGGTCATCCATGCAATTCCCTTATGGAGATCCCCTGTCCAAGTATTAACCAGATCTGACCTTGCTTAGTTTTTGGTCTGTCTAGCCAGTATGGCCAAGTCTGACTGGTAGCCATTGCTCAAGGTTTCTGATAGGATTCTTTTCCTGTTCTCCTTGCAGATCCCCAGTATTCATAAAAATCACATAATCATATAAATGGAAGGGATCACAAAGTCCACCCTCTGCCAGTGCAGGAATCCACAGCCAAAGCATTCCTAGGAGGTGGTTTCTAATGGTCGTCTCCTATTCAAGTCCCAACCAGGCCCAACCCTGCTTAGCTTCTGAAATCAAACAAGTTTGCATAGTATGGTGGTACACCTATGCTGTGCTGTTCTAGGTTTACAAAATTAGGAGAGAGGTAATTTCAAAGGCTTTCCTAACCACTGGAGACATCTCCCACATGTGAGAGAGATACACACTCTGGAAGGATATTGCTGAGCTAGCCAATTTCTTTGCCATTGCAATATTTTATTTGCCTGCTGCTTAATGCAGGCATCACCAACAAATCTTTTTACTCCATTGTTTTCTGTGATATCTTTATGGGTCCTCCCCAGCCCCCCGGCCTGATTTATAATGATTATTTATTTGCAATAAAACATAACTACATCCACTGATCTGTTCCATCTGTTCCATCCATAGGAATAGATGGTTGAAGTTTTGCGGGACTCATACGGTTTTAATAACAAGCTTCCTGTTTTCATTGGAAAGTTAATTTCTGTGGGAAGGGGGCGGGTTAGTGATGTCCCAGTGTACATTTCTAAGTCAACAGAAATTGAAGGCTTCAAATTGCTGCTCCCTGAATGAAAGGAAGGCTATAACAATAATAAATAAGTGAATGGATTAGGAAGACAAACAAAATGGGAAACCAGTTATGTCTAAAGTTGTTGTTGCCGTTCACTGCTTCTTAGAATCATAGGAGATTATCACACACAGACGGGATAGGGATGGGATCGCTCCCCTCTCCTTATCCCATCATTAACCTGTCTGTGACTGCGATAGCGCGAAAGGCTTTCAAATTGTAGTGCCAATCCCATCATTAAAGTGGCATTGCAATAACGTGAACTTCTGTAATTGGAAATTGGTGGCTAATGTCACTTTAATAACAGGTTAAATGGCGGGTTAATGAAGGGATCTGTGCAACGTCATCTGTAAGTCTTTTCCACAATCTCTGTCAATTGCGCTTTTCAGATGGGTTAATGACAGGATCTGCTTGACGTCATCTGAAAGTCCTTCCCGCAATCACGCTTGAAAGTTGGGACAGGAATGGGGCATGGATGGGATAACCCCCGTATGATAATC
Organism: Sceloporus undulatus; assembly: GCF_019175285.1. Taxonomy (NCBI): domain Eukaryota; kingdom Metazoa; phylum Chordata; class Lepidosauria; order Squamata; family Phrynosomatidae; genus Sceloporus; species Sceloporus undulatus. The sequence continues at coordinate 330,311,424 of NC_056523.1, read as the reverse complement.
TCCATAGAGTTGGAAGAAACTCCCAATCCAACCCCTGCCATGCAGGAACACACCATCAATGCACCCCTGACAATGGCCATCCAGCCTCTGTTTAAAAACCTCCAAAGAAGGAGACTCCAAAACACTGTCCAACAGATCAGGAAGATCTTCCTAATGTTTAGGTGGTGCATCTTTTCCTAGAGTTTGAATCCATTGCTCCGAGTCCTATTCTCTGGAACAGCAGAAAACAAGCTTGCTCCATCTTCAATATGACATCCTTTCAAATATTTAAACAGGACAATCATATCACCTCTTAACCTTCTTTTCTCCAGGCTCAACATACAGTACTCAGTTCCCTAAGCCAATCCTCAGAGGGCTTTATGGTTTCCAGACCCTTCACCATTTTGGTGGCCCTCCTCTGAAAACACTCCAGCTTCTCAACTTCCTTTTTGAATTGTGGTGCCCAGAGCTGGACACAGGATTATTCCAGGTGAGGCCTGTCCAAAGCAGACATTACATTCCTATTGATGCAGCCTAGAATTGCATTGGCTTTTTTAGCAGTCGCATCACACACTTGTCATTCACTTTATTTATACCACACTTTCCCCAAAACCGGGATGCAAGTAAGGGAGATAATAGAAAAATGTGGAAGAAAAGTGAGCAAATACAACTTGCTGAAAGAAATTTTTTCTCCTCCTCACCTCCAGCAGCTGTAGAGGAGGTGTTTTCACTAGAAAAATGGCCCAAAGAAAAAAGATTTAAAACTGTTAAAAATTAGGTCTGTCGTCTAGAGACCTAATCTGGGCTGCAAGAGAGACCAGTTATGGCTGCCAATACGCTCTCTCCAGCTTTAAAAGAACCCCTTTTTCCTGTGCCATAGTACCAAAATTTGCCAGGGCCCCTACAGCTCCTTTGGCGAAAAGACTTAATTTTAAACACGTACGTGCTTTTGAGTTCATGTTTAACAGAACTTGTAATTTGGCCCAAGGTTATACAGTACAAGTATTTTACTGCTAAGGCACCAAGCCAAGAGCTTTATGACAGGGTGAGGTTTGTCGGCAAAGAGCAAAACACCTGCTGTGCTTTTCTCAGTGACAGTAAAAGAAGCCTCAGGTGCACACACCAGGTGTATTTTCACAGAACTCTGTGTATTGCACAAGCAAAACACTGGCCTCTTGTTTTTATTAAATTACATTACATAAATTAAATTGCATTAAATTAATCCTTCCTCTCATGAGCTCAGGGCCTAAGAATTATAGAATCATAGAGATGGAAGAGACCACAAGGGCCATCCAGTCCAACCCCCTTCTGCCATGCAGGAACTCTCAGTCAAAGCATCCCCATTGAAACATGGCCATCCAGCCCCTGCATAAAGACCTCCAAGGAAGGAGACATGTTCAAGGCCACTTTTTATCTGCACAACAGCCCTGTGAGGTTGACTGGGCAAACAGGTAGTGACTGATCCAGGTCTAAATTCTGGGATATGTAATTTTGTGCGAGATTTACCTTCTCTGTCAGAGAGCTCTAGTGCCACAACAAACTGCATTTCCCAGAATTCCATAGCACTGAACCATGGCAGTTAAAGTGGTGTCAGACTGGATTATTCCTGCAGCCTAAGCAAGGTATGGGGAAAGTGTGGGCTGCATGTGGACCCAGACCTAAGCCCCCCTCCACTTAAAAAAATTGGTGTGCTTTTTGCTAAAAATTCCCTGAAAACCAAATACAATTGGTCCTCTGTATCCATGGATTCAACCATCCATGGCTTGCAAACCTTGATTCCACCAGCCATACTTGTGATGGTTATGGGGCTGAGGGAAAGTCCTCCCCTGAGGATCTTAAAACTCAGGCAGGCTCATATTAGAAGATATAGGGTGTATCCACACTGCAGAAATAAAGCAGTTTGATACCACTTTAACTGCTATCACTCAATGCTATGGCATTCTGAGATTTAATAGTTTTATGAAACATTGAGCTTTCCCTGTCAGAGAGTTCTAGTTTCCCACCAAATGACAGATCCCAGAATTCCATAGTGTTCAGCCATGAAAGTTAAAGTGATGTCGAACGATGCTATAGGCTCCATCTTTGACTCTCCAGTTTTTACCAAAAACATTTCAGATGTTTGCAAAATTCAAATCTTGTAAAAGTCCAGTTGAAATCAGACCTCGACACATGCATAAAGGTTCATGCACCTGCCTTCATTTCCTCTGTGTAGAGAATACCCAGAGCTTGGAAAGGTCACTTTTAGGAAATATAAAAAGTTAAATTTACAGGATCCAAGGACACCCAGCACCAAAAACAACAAATGTGTCCAAGAAAAGCCTCTGACATCCTCTCAAATCCAGCTGGATGTTGTTGTTTAAAGACACCAGGCAATTGACTGAAGTTTATCTACGGCAGCCACGCTTGGGATCCTGCCAGACCATAGCAGTTACAACATGACTGACTTGGCAGCTGCCAGGAAAATGAGAGGCCTTCTGGACCCGGAGAGTGGAATGCTATCCGCCCTTATTTTTAAACTTGGTTTCAGATATGCAGAGGCAGCAGACAAGAGACAGACCAGCCGTCGTAGCACCCAGAAGTGTATGTGTTATGGCATCCAGAGAGCAATTGCAAAGGTCTGTGAACTGGCTGGCTAGTGCCATTTGTGAAAAGCGATATCCCTTTGGGATGGCAGCAAGGAAAGGAGCATTCACCGGTCTTCCTCTCTTCTTTTCAAAAATATTCCATAGTGTTGATCCATGAAAGTTAAAGAACTGTGTGATTTCTGCAATGTGGCAGAAATTACACCCAAGAAGAGTATTTCTTGATTTTTTGTGGGGATTTTGGGCTCTGAGGCCATGTTTTAGAAGTGTTTATTCCTGATGTTTAGCCAGTAGCTCTGGCTGGCATCTTCAGAGAATGCTGGCAGAAGACTTGGTGATTTGCAAGTTAATCTATGTATTGTTCTGTTGTTAAATGGCAAGGCCTACAGGGTGTCCATTTACTTATACTCTACTCTCTTCCATGCTAGAATTCTCTGAAGATGCCAGTCACAGCTGCTGGCGAAAGGTCAGGAATAAATTCTTCTAGAACACGGCCTAATAGCCCAAAAAACCCACAAAAAACTATGAATGTTGGCCATGAAAGCCTTCAACTTAACATTGGTGTTTCTTGAGTTTTGGGAAACCCTGACTTGGGGCCAAGATATCTGAAAGTCTGCCTCCTGTCATATGAGCCTAGCAAAAATTTGAGCCCTTCACAGGAGGTCCTATTGCATGTCCCATCATCTCATGATGTTTGGTTGGTGGCTATACAGTGGTACCTCGGGATACGAAATACCCAGGTTACGAAATTTTCGGGATACGAAAAAATCCCATAGGGAATTATTGTTCCGGGTTACGAATGTTTTTTGGTGCTTTTTTCGGCTTTTTCGCACGGAATCGCGGCTTTTCCCCATTAGCGCCTATGGCAATTCGGCTTACGAAGGCTTTTCGGGTTACGAAAGCGGCCGCGGAACGAATTACTTTCGTAACCCGAGGCACCACTGTACATAAAAGGGCTTTCTCTGTAGCAGCGCCTCTGTAGAAGTCCTCTTACGTGTATCCACCAACCAAACTTCATGAGATATTGTGGCATGCAACAGGGCCTCCTTTGAAGAGCTCAAATTTCTGGCAGGCTCATATGAGAGCAGGCAGACTTTCAGAGAGCTTGGCCCCAAGTCACTTGGGAACTCTCTGCCCAAGGAACTTAGGTTGGCCCCATCTCTTTTAAGCTTCCAGCGAGAAGCCAAAACAGTGCTATTCTGCATGGCTTCCAGTGTTTGCAATTGCTGTTTTAACTGTTTCAAAACTGGATTCTAGGATTATTTTTAGACTTCTAGGAGTCTTTAAAAAGTAATGTAATGTGTTTCTAAAATGTTTTTATCTCTGTATTGTTTTAATTGGTTTTTATTTGTTCATTTCTCTGGGAGCCCTTGCAGGCTGGGAGATGATACAGACGTTTGTTGTTGTTGTGTGCCTTCAAATAATTCCTAACTATGGCGACTCTATCATGTGGTTTTCTTGGCTAGATTTGTTCAGAGGAGGTTTGCCATTGCCTTCCCCAGAAGCTAAGAGAGTGTGACTTGCGAAGGTCACCCATTGGGTTTCATGGCTGATCTGGGATTCGAACCCTGGTCTCCAGAATTGTAGTCCAATGCTTATTCTGGCCCTCTGGTACAGAAGAACTTAAAATAAAGAAATAGCTAATTGGAGGTGTGAAAGGCTTCCAGTGTCTCACTCTCTGCAATAATAGAAATTGGGGAACTGAAGAGAAATTTCATTTGGGAGGAAGAATTTTTATTTTGGGGTGTATTATCCTCATTTTGCTCCTCTCCACAGTTACACCCTTTGTCCTTTCATGTGTACGTGCAACATATGTACAAGCAACTTCAAGTTGCTTGTTGACTTTATGGTGCATTTCTCATAGGTTTTTCTTAGGCAAGGAATCCTCAGGGGTGGTTTGGCCAGTACCTTCCTCTGAAATCTAGCCTATAGCACCTGGTATTCATTTGTAGTCTCCCATCCAAGGACTAATCAGGGCTGACCTTGCTTAGCTTCTAAGATCAGATGGGATTTACTGTAGTAATTATGCTAAAATCTGATGCAGTTACTAGTGGCCTTGCTTAGACAGTTTTATGAAAGGACCTCTTCTCCTTCTTACCTTGGAAAGGTCAGACCACAATAATTCAGTCTCCATCTCTTTTGTCCCTTTTGATTTCTGTATCTTTTATCAGTTTAGCGGGGTAGTTGCTGGAACACTCCGCGCAATGTTCCAAATGAAACAGAAGAGCAGCCCATCAGATAAAAAATAAGAATAAAAATAGCCCAAGGAGGGTCTTATAACCTTTTTTGCAAGATAGATTAGACAGCAGATTGAGAGAGACAACGGGAGGCAAAGTAGGACGGAGGGGTAGGCTGATTTGATCTGCATGCAACACACAGGACCAACCGGGATTAGGGGCAATCCCCGTCCCCCCAACAAAAAGTATTTATTTTATTTATTTCATGTTTCCCAATATGGGAAAACCTCTTCCATCATAGATTAAAACAAAATGCACCTTGAACCATATGTAACACATACATTTCTCAAAAAACATAAACAGATAAGCATTCTTGTTACAAACACTAATTTAAAACCAAGGGCCTGCAGCCAAAATGGCTGGTACCTCTTTGGGTGAAAAAGGAGGGATGAATTATTTAGCTTAGGAAAAAAAGACTGAGTAAAGGAAGGACATGATACAGCTGCATAAAATTATACAGTCGGCCCTTCTTATACTGTACACGAATTTTTTATACACGGATTCAAGCATATACGGTTTGAAAATGTTCCAAAAAAGTATAAATTTACCTTGATGTTCCATTTTTTATTAGGGACACCATTTTGCTATGTCATTATATTTAATGGGACTTGAGCATACACGGATTTTGTTATACACGGGGGATCTTGGAACCAAACCCCAGCGTATAACAAGGGTCCACTGTACATGAGATGGAAAGAATGGCTAAGGAGAGGTTTTGCTCCTTGTTTCCTAGAACCTGGGTCAGCCAGTGAAGCTGAACGCTGAAAGATTCAAGTCAGATAAAATGAAGGGCTTCTTCATACAATGCATAAACTGTGCAACTCACTGTCACAAGGTGATGGGATGACCATCCAATTCCATGGCTGATCAGGAGCAGAATACCTCTGAAAAAGGAACATGCTCACGAGGGGGCTAATGCCTTTATGTTCTGACTGTGAGTGATATTGGCTATGATGGCTACATCCGCACTGCAGAAATAATCCAGTTTCACACCACTTTAACTGTCATGGCTCAATTGTATGGAATTCTGGGAATTGTGGTTTTGTGAGACATTTAGCCTTCTCTGTCAGAGGCTCCCAGAATTCCATAGCACTGAGCCATGGCAGTTAAAGTGGTGTCAGACTGGATTATTTCCCCAGTGCAGATGCAGCCCTGGTGAAGAGAACAACGGCTTAGATTTTAGGCCCAGAGTCTATCTTGGCTCTTCTGATGTTCTTAGAATTAAAGAAACCCAGCAACTACTATGAGATGCATTTTTTGTGAAACCTCTTTAGCAAATAAGTCTCAGTTTGCTTTGCTCCAATTTATGACATTTCAGTTATACCATGTTTCGAGAGAGAGAGAGATGGAGATGGTTCACCCATTTTGGCAAGAAAGTAACTGCAGTTTTTGTTTTGCTGGAAGGCTGGGGTTTCCTTTGCCTGCTTAAAAGGGGGAGTGTGAAAGGAGGAAGAAACTTGAATCTTGACTGTTTGCAGAAGAGAGTCTGGGAGAAGGAAGAAACTCAAATGTAAGTTTTTGTGGGTTTTTAGGGCTATGTGGTCATGTTCTAGAAGGGTTTATTCCTGAAATTTTGCCACAAAGTTTCAGAGAAACTCAAATATTCTTGTCATTGAAAGCAGAGATTTCATTGTAGGAAAGGGTTTCTTTTGCTGGAATTTTTCTCTGAAGAAAGGGTTTCCTTTGCATGCTTGGGGATGCATGAGGGGGATGAAGAAACTGGAATCTTGGAGTTTGGGTGTCGTTAGAAGGTGCTTTCTCTGTTTACTGATGTGGAAGGTGAGCAACGAGAGTCTTCTGTCCAGAAAGAAGGGAGGTTCTCCTCTTGGAAAGAGTAAGCTCTGATGTTTTCTGCTTTCAGCCTCTTCCAAACTGGTAGCAGATTGAGTAAAATCATGACTATGGCGCAGTACATACCACCCCAAAAGGGAGGCCTGCCGGTGCCTGTTTTCCCTCCGCAGGGAAGCTGCAGCCGCCAAACCAAGCAGTTTCCCTGCGGAGTAAAAAGAACCCACGAAAAGTGGGTTCTTTTTACATCGTGGCTGCGGCGTAACAAGTGTGCCACAGTGTGCCACTGGCGCACTCATTACGCAAGCGCTGTGTGGATGCAACGTGGTGCTTGCATAACAATGACGACACCCATGTGTACAGGGCGCCACCATTGTGACACCCTTGTCACATGCTAGGGTTGAGAGGCATGTGGAAGCCCCGCCCCGAGGCAACCCTAGGACATAACGAGGGCATCACAAAGGGCCGGTCTCTACCGGCTCTATATCAGAACACATTCCCTGGGCCTCCCATGATTCCTTATAAAACTGGGAATCAATCTCAAATTGCATTGGGAATCCAATCCTGTAATAATAATAATAAAATAAAAATGGAGTTATTTATATGCTGCCCACTCACTGCGAATCCGGGCGGCTTACAACAGAGGGGATAATAGACGGTTCCCTGCCCGCAGGCTTACAATCTAAAAGACACGACACAAAAGAAGAAGGGAATGGTGAGTGGGGAGGGGATCAGGTCCAGCAGTTCTTCTCTCCCTCTAAGGCCTGGACCAAGGCAGATGGACTGGAGGGAAGGCTTGTCTTCTTCCAGGCAGGCCTGTTGGAGCTAGCCTGCCTCTCTCTCCCTCAAGATGGTGGATGAAGGGAGGGCTTGTAACCCTGATGCACATCAAGACTCACCTCTACAAGTGGCAGTCTGGTTTTGTAGAATCATTGAATTGTAGAGTTGGAAGAGACCGCAAGGGCCATCCAGTCCAACCCCATTCTGCCATGCAGGAACTCTCAATCAAAGCATTCCCGACAGATGGCCATTCAGCCTCTGTTTAAAGACCTCCAGGGAAGGAGACTCCACTACACTCCAAGGGAGTTTGTTCCACTGTTGAACAGCCCTTACTGTCAGAAGTTCCTCCTAATGTTGAGGTGGAATCTCTTTTCCTGGAGCTTGCATCCATTGGTCCAGGTCCTGTTCTCTGGAACAGCAGAAAACAAGCTTGCTCCCTCCTCAATATGACATCCCTTCAAATATTTAAACAGAGGTATCATATCACCTCTTAACCTTCTCTTCTCCAGGCTAAACTTACCCAGCTACCTAAGTCGTTCCTCATAGGACATGGTTTCCAGGCCCTTCACCATTTTAGTTGCCCTCATTTGGACACGCTCGTTTCTCAATGTCCTTTTTAAATTGTGGTGCCCAGAACTGGACACAATATTCCAGGTGGGGGCTGACCAGAGCAGAATATAGTGGCACTATTACTTCCCTTGATCTAGACACTATACTTCTGTTGATGCAGCCTAGAATCGCATTGGCCTTTTTAGCTGCTGGATCACACTGTTGACTCATGTTCAACTTGTGGTCTACTAGGACTCCTAGATCCCTTTCACAAGTAGTCTCCTTAAGGCAGGTGTCCCCTCTCCTATATCTATGCATTTCATTTTTTCTACCTAAGTGTAGTGCCTTACATTTCTCTGTGATGAAATTCATTTTGTTAGCTTTGGCCCAGCTTTCTAATCTATTAAGTCATTTTGAATTTGGATCCTGTCCTCTGGGGTATTAACTATTCCTCCTGATTTAGTGTCTTCTGCAAATTTGATAAGCATGCGCACTATTCTTTAATCTAAGTCAGCGATAAAGATGTTAAATAGCACTTCTTTTAGTCCAACACTTCTTTTCCCTGTAAACAATAGCTGTTGCCCAGTCAAATCCATTTAGCCAGCAAAGCCCCTTTCACCAACACTCTCCTTCTTGAAGCTCATCTGGGAGGGAAAAAGAGTTCAGTAATTGTCTCATGCATGCAGAGAGACTGTCCCTCCTCTCCAGACAGCTCACTTCTTGACTTCAACCGAAATGGCTGCAGGCAATTTCTGCATCACCTGCTCACAAGTCAGATTTTTCTCTCCTCCTCCTCCTTCTTGTGCATGGAAGACCTAGAGTTTAAAATGGAAAGCCACAGAGGACGGGCTGCTTTTGCAACATGTCCTGGCACCTGCCTGCTCTGAAGCTGCCAAAAAGTTCAGCAGGACGAAATCTATTTTAGACGGTAGCCATCTAAAAGCAGACAGATGGGCTGTCTGCGCAAAGCTGGCTGTTAAAAGGATGCCTTTGTGATTGGTGGCCACCTCAGATCAGAGTTCTTGATGCCCATTTCTACGTATTGCGCTGTGGCTGGTTTTTAGAAATATTTTTAACATGTACTTTCCATCGAGAGCCACAGTCTTTTTTTGGTAAGGGGGGATAGTTTAGGAAGATGTTTTACATCAGGACAGAGAGTTTATCAGAGACCATCTGATTTGGCCATATGGTAATGCAAACAATCATAGAATCGTAATGATGGAAGAGTCCCAAGGGGCAATCCAGTCCAACCCCCTTCTGTCATGCAAAAAGACACCAACAAACCACTCCCAAGAGATGGTCATCCAGCCTCTGTTTAAAAGTGCAGTGCAGATGCAGCCTATGATGGTGCTCTGACTTAAACAAGCCTTCCTCTCTCATAATCTCCAGAAGTTTGTAAAACTGAAAACCTGTGTCTGGTGGGCTTTGTTTTGTTGCCACTTTGCCCAATGACAGTTTGGAGAGCCTTTCTGAGAGTTCAGGTCAAACACCTCCCTTACTTGGAAATGGACAAACTCCTCTCGGTAGCTTTGCAAGAATCAAAGCCCTACTAGGACACAAACTATGCACACAAAAACCCTGACTGGAGCCCTTTTCAGCTTCCTCCCCCTGTCACAAGACTCTGTTGTTGTTGTTATGAAACACACAAGTCTTCTGGCAAAGACAGTTTTGCTGTTGGCACCGGACGGAGGCAAAGGCTGGAAAATTATGTGGTTGGAACCTGTGCCAACAGTTATGGGGGCAGGAGCAAAATAAAAGAATGACAGCTTTCCCCAATAAGAATTCTGCCCAGCAATGAAATTTTCCAACAATTTCCCCCCAAACTTGTGGCCTGGAAGAGTGTGTGGCAAACCTGTGGCTTGGCAGAATGATTAAAAATCGTTCACAGCTAGAATGCTTCTGTTTGCTCTGGTCACTTTCCCTGGGCCAGTCTGACTGCCTCTTTGCTCTGAATGCCTCAATTCTATTTCCAAATGCTCAGCTGAAGTTTTTAAGGTCACACCCAGACTGATGAAAAAGACCGAAAAGTCCCAAGGTTTTTTCCTGTTCTTTTTTATTTTATTCTGAAGATCTGTCTGTCTGTCTATCTATCTATCTATCTATCTATCTATCTATCTATCTATCTATCTATCTATC